>NC_139702.1:31833972-31951472 GCF_964188405.1 Protomyctophum parallelum | reverse complement strand
AGCGATGGCGAAAAAAGCGATGGCGAAAAAAGCGATGGCGAAAAAAGCGATGGCCAAAAAAAGCGATGGAGAAAAGCGATGGCGAAAAAAAAGCGATGGCGAAAAAAACGATGGCAAAAAAAGCGATGGCGAAAAAAGCGATGGCCAAAAAAGCGATGGCCAAAAAAGCGATGGCCAAAAAAAGCGATGGCCAAAAAAGCGATGGAAAAAAGCGATGGCAAAAAAAGCGATGAAAAAAAGCGATGGAAAAAAGCGATGGCGAAAAAAACGATGGCAAAAAAAGCGATGGCAAAAAAAGCGATGGCGAAAAAAGCGATGGCGAAAAAAGCGATGGCCAAAAAAAGCGATGGCCAAAAAAGCGATGGAAAAAAGCGATGGCAAAAAAAGCGATGGCGAAAAAAGCGATGGCGAAAAAAGCGATGGCGAAAAAAGCGATGGCGAAAAAAAGCGATGGCCAAAAAAGCGATGGCCAAAAAAGCGATGGCCAAAAAAGCGATGGCGAAAAAAGCGATGGAAAAAAGCGATGGAAAAAAGCGATGGCGAAAAAAGCGATGGCCAAAAAAAGCGATGGCCAAAAAAGCGATGGCCAAAAAAGCGATGGCGAAAAAAGCGATGGAAAAAAGCGATGGAAAAAAGCGATGGGGAAAAAAGCGATGGCCAAAAAAGCGATGGCAAAAAAAGCGATGGCGAAAAAAGCGATGGCGAAAAAAACGATGGCAAAAAAAGCGATGGCGAAAAAAGCGATGGCGAAAAAAGCGATGGCGAAAAAAGCGATGGCGAAAAAAGCGATGGCGAAAAAAGCGATGGCAAAAAAGCGATGGCGAAAAAAGCGATGGCGAAAAAAACGATGGCAAAAAAAGCGATGGCGAAAAAAGCGATGGCGAAAAAAGCGATGGCCAAAAAAGCGATGGCCAAAAAAGCGATGGCCAAAAAAGCGATGGAAAAAAGCGGAAAAAAGCGATGGCGAAAAAAGCGATGGCAAAAAAAGCGATGGCGAAAAAAGCGATGGCCAAAAAAGCGATGGCCATTCATTATTAATTATTAATATTATTACTACTACTTTGTATTATTATTATTATTATTAATAATATTATTACTACTACTTTGTATTATTATTATTATTGTTAATATTATTACTACTACTTTGTATTATTATTATTATTATTATTATTGTTAATATTATTACTACTACTTTGTATTATTATTATTATTATTATTATGTATACGTCATTGTATTTAATATTATTATTATTATTATTATTATTATTATTATTATTATTATTATTATTATTAATATTAATATTTATACTTCATTGTATTTATAATTATTATTATTATTGTTATTATTATTAATATTATTATTAATATTAATATTAATATTAATATTAATATTAATATTAATATTAATATTAATATTATTATTATTATTATTATTATTATTATTATTATTACTACTACTTTGTATTATTATTATTATTATTACTATTATTATTATTATTATTACTATTACTATTACGCACGCACGCACGCACGCACGCACGCACACACACACACACACACACACACACACACACACACACACACACACACACACACACACACACAGAAACTGTATACGCACGCACGCACGCACGCACGCACGCACACACGCACGCACACACACAAGCACCCCACTCCTCCCCTCCCCTCCCGTGTCGGACTATTGTCCCGTCTAACTATTGTCCCGTCTAACCTAAGGGGTGTCGGACTATTGTCCCGTCTAACCTAAGGATCGTCTAACCTAAGGGGTACCTGTCTAACCTACGGTTTGTCGGACTATTGCCGCAACTTCTGTCTGTCTAATGTCGTGTCGGACTGTTGGAGTAAAAAGACGATATTTCAGACAATAGTCCGAAACTGTCGGACCATTGTCCCGTCGGCCAAAAGGGTGTCGGAAAAAAGATCGCCACCCGGTGGGGGTCGGGGGGGGGGGGATCCAAAACCTAACAAATGCAGTGGTTGTATCCTCCCGACAGCGACGATATAATTAATTTCTTAAATAATTAGCTAAACGACTTTTATTGATTATATTGCATTGTCTCCAAAGCTACACATGAGATGAACTGGCTTCGACTTCATGCAGCTATGTACAAAGATACAAAGCTACAAATACACTGTGTAGTTTTGTATCGCTTCTGTATCGCTTTTTTAACGTCATGCCATCTGGACAAAGATACAGAACCTTGCCATGGAAAAAGGTCCATTTTAGTAGGAGTTTTGTCCCCTCAGCCATCGCAGCGTTAAACAAACTGCCCTGATGGTTCTGTATACAGCGTATGATGCATGGTTCTGTATACAGTGGGGACCTCATGTTTTTGTATTGTCTTGGTGTTATATGTGCTATGTGTTGTTTTTGATGTGGGTGTTGAACAGACTGTGAAGACAAATATCCTTCGGGACAATAAAGATTATTAGTATTATCTTTTGCATCTGCCCATGCGTACACACTATAGAGCATAGCAGTGGGCGTGGTTTTCCGGACGCACTGAAAAATCGTCATTCATTTTTCCCATAGAGATTTACAAAAATATTTATAATATTATTTATAATTTATAATATTTAAAATATATTTTAAGCCTAGAATCCAGCCATCCAGGATGCTGGTGAATCATGACCATGACACCTTTGATTCTGTGAAGAAAGAAAATGAAAACTGATATTTATTTATTTTTCACAGAATCAAAGGTTTTATGGTCACGATGTTCCTGGATGGCTGGATTCTAGGCTTACAACATTTTTAGTAAATCTCTAAGGGAAAAATTAATGGCCGATTTTTCAGTGGTCCAGAAAACCACGCCCACTGTTATGCTCTAATGGCTGGGACGCCAGGCCAGCCAGGGCCAGTTGTGATCTTATATAAAGGCTAATTAATAATTATCTGCAGTCAGTTCCAATTAATCAGTGTGATGCCACGTAGCCATGACACAGAAAGGAAATTAAGAACATTTCCCATCACGAATGAATAAAATAACTTGTCCACCCTCTAATGTCATTATTGAGATATGAACTTTGACTCTATTAATCAGACCAGTGTGTGTCCAGTGGAAACCTCGTATGAATCTGATCTCAGGTCAGAATGGGTTAAGAGTCCAGACCTCAAGTATTGATGAAAAAAAATATGGCCTCCGTTGAGTGTTGCTGTGGCGATGAGTGTCCAAGCAGTGTGTATACTGTAAACCTCACTGTCACAGCAGTTTGTTGACTTGACACATGGCCTCTTATATGAGAACCACACAACTCAATGGACTCAATGAACAGTTCAGTACTCATCAGGCCTATGAATGTCTCAGTAACCTATAAGCCAGCACGGTTTATGCGTGCCCATTTATATTACTGTCTTCCACGTAATGGATATGAAATGGAGTTGTAAGCAATTGTTCTCCCTCTGACCAGGACAAAGTGCTTGGGTTGTGTGTATCCAATCCAACCTCACTGCCGCGATACATCCCACCAATCAATCCGAATCTAATCTCTATGCCTGTGATGTCCCCGAAGTTGTCCAGGGTATGGACATGGGAATTAAGTAACCATATTTAAATTAATCAGGACAAAAGGAATCAGGGATAACGAAAGCACAACACCACACAACTTAAAGATGGAGTGCCACAGTGTTTGGGCAGTCCCCCGTTAATACCCAGGGACACCAGCTCTTTCCTAATATAATTTTCTATCTCCACAAATAATCTCAAAACTGATTGTCTGTCCACAATCAAAATAAATATTCTACCTCATAGAAAGAAGCAAAATGAAATTGCTTGTCTACTACGCCAGAGCTAGCAAATGAAAGGCTTAAAATCGAACCCAGACAGGAGCTGTAATTGGATGACAGAACAGTGGATTAGCCGTGCACCAATTTCAAATGAATACCGAAACGGTTGCCCTGTGGGTACTAATTTATTTTAATTGACTCACTCATGCATTCAGAACGAGTGCCTATACAGACGACAATGATGCGCCTGAAGATGGGAGAAGAAACAACGAGCTTCCGTACTTTGATTGTGATTATCAGCCAAATTATGACTTTCACATTGTTGATTGTTGATTGAACAGTGGCTGTCTGGTACCTCCGTTCACATCAGTAAACATCATCAACTGATCTTCCAGTGCTAGAAACTTTCACGCTGAGAGCCACAGTGCATTATTCTCCCCTGTCAGACTCGGCAGGGTTTCTATTTCAGTTTTTTTTTCTCAACTGCTTGGATGCATTTCCTGAAACGTTATTCCCAAAACTGAGTGCAATCGCCAATACAGTGAAATAATATCTCATAACCACAGGAACTATAGAACAATCAGAATGATAACCAATAGTGTCAGTAAGTAAGTTCCTACAACAATGTCCCCAAATGTTTAGCACCTTCTATTTATTTCGTAAATCCTGACACTCAACATAAAAAGTATTTGCATAAAAACTGTCCAGATTGTGTACAGAGCTGTCAATGTACAGTAAACTAAGACAAATAAAATAAAGAAAACAATGTTTTTTGTTGTAGTACTGTATTAGCCCGGAAACTAATACTGTAGGTTACAACTCCGTGAACCTCGAATGAGAACGTCTGTCAGACTGTCTCCCCCGAAACGATACTAGTACATAAGGAAATGTTATACTTTTTCTTTTTTATTCAGTGTATGTACTTTTGAGGAGATCGAGCCCTTGCTGTTTACCTTTGTTGGTTTATTGTAAACTTTTATATGAGCATACCTCGTTCATATGAATGGCAATAATCCCTCAGCATCATAAATACATGAATATATTTAAGCACAGCAGCTGAGGCCAATATATCTCTCCCTCTCACCACCATCCATCCTAAAGTTCTCTTCTCTCACCCTCAATCCTCGGTCGTTTGCACCGTCTTTTGCTTTCATGAATTAATGAATAACTTTCAAATCTAAGATGTGCCGGTATCCATCTCACTCTTGTTTCTTTATTCATGAATTAGTCATCTGAAAATGTTAGGACAAAATCCTGCTGACTTGATTATTCTGTTCGTGTTCTGTCTGTTCTTCCTTTATTTTAGCTTTTCTAGTTATTTCTTGTTCAATCCTGTTGTGGCGCTGAGTATGACGCTCAGCGTTATTATTGGGATTAAATAATGTCTCAGTACAAAATTGTCACTATAGGCCTGTGACCCAGAGCAGGCCCTGACTTTACTGAGACAAAGAGGTGTGAAATAGGACACCAGCCATAAAATAGGGCGAAGCCACAGCTTTCTCTCACAAGCCAACTGCCACAGCGGGGGTGCCGTGGACACATCTCCAGTCCACTGTCCCTATAGAGCATGGTGGGCACACAATCAGCACATGGGGAAAGCTTTAAGCTGACCAATGACTGAGGGCATGGCACAAACAGCCAATCACAGGAAAGGCTGATGCTCCAAGGCAGAACAGAGGTTAAATAACCTAGCATGGGTCCTCTTAATTCAGATCCTAAGCAAAGAGGGGTCCAACCTCGTGTACATCGTGCACGATGAACCGGCTGTGTATTACACTGCACAGCGACCAAACGCAGCCTCACATTGACCAATGGTAAATATGAATTCATGCAATAACTATGAATAATGCCATCTATGTGTTGTGCTGTAAACCTGTAAACTGACAAATGTATTATGTATTCTGTCTCATCATTCAGGTTTTTTACCTAATCTAAGCCTACTAACTAATCAAAAGTCTAATCAAAGGCCTGAACAAGGGCTAACAACTAACCCAATATAAAAGAGCTAAGCTCATTGTGTTAAATGTATGTTTATGAAATCATAATAAAAATACTATAAAGACAAGGAGTTATGTTATTTTAGATTGCGAATGGCCGGAGATTCGAGTAAATACATTTGACCCTGTGTGAAGTTGCGCCCCTTTCGGAGGGGATAGGTAGCGCGATATGTTATCAATTAGCAAAGAAATCACAGCAAGCTATAAATCTTTTTTTCGTTCTTTTTTAAGTGGTCGTTGCTGCCTGCCAGTGCCTGACTTTATGTCGGTCGCGCCAAACACGACAACAAACTACACGCAACAAAGCATGGCTCACCGAATTTTAGTGTTAAGTTCAAAGAGGAGCGGAGCATTCGGGAGAGAAGCCACTAAGCACTTTTCATGGCTGCGGAGTGCGGACAATACAACTAATAAGACATAGCAGTCTAACTGGAGGAGCTGAGGAGGAGATGGAGTAGACACCGATCGAGTGTCAAGGAAAATGATACAAAACAAAGCGAATGAAATCTACTCTACAGCCTAGTGATTAATGGAGAAAAGCTGTTTGTCCCCCCCCCACCCCCCTCTCTCTCTGTCATTGTGAATGTACCCTGAATGTACTCCCGAGTTACATTGATCACTGTTGGTTCAATGTACGTGTCGTATATTACGGAGCCACATTACGATGAAATATCCATATAATGTTGTATAATGTTATATACTGTTTGTGCAGGACAAACCTTCATTGACTGAGTTTCTGCATGTGAGCTCTGAGAGGCTTGATATTAGCTGGCCCACAGAAACAGTCCAAGAAGGGCCTATAGTGATCAATTGTAAAGGTTTGCTATGAAATTGTAAAGGCTATTGAATTGGGCTGTGGTACCATTGTATAGATTTGGCTGCCATTGTGTTAACAACCTATAGAGATGACCATCTAATAACGCAACACACACACACACACACACACACACACACACACACACACACACACACACACACACACACCCACACACACACACACACACACACACACACACACACACACACTAGCTAATCATTAGGTCATGTTCCTGTCTCGAAACCAAAACAACAGTTCATAGTCTCATACAGTTTAACACCTCTATCCTTGTGCATGGTAATCTCAAAAGTATATGACACCCAACACAACAACAACAACCCCTGGTGATTCGTCTCTGTGGGTATAAAAAATATAAACTAAAAACAACAACAAAAAAAGAAACATAGCATAGTTTCCATTATCCACTTGCCCTTCCGGATGCAATTTGCAATTTGGCAATTTGGTCTAACTGGACAAATTAAAATCATTTGAAAACACACCCTTTTGTGTGTGAATCATCTGTCTTTCTTTCCAGCAGGTGTTCAAAGAAAACCAGGTTGGGGAGAGGTGAATCACCAGTCCTCTGTGTCTATGTATGTGCACGTCAGATTAAAGTCACGGCAGACTTGTCCTCTTGTTGTCCGAGTCCCAGATGAGTAGTTGATGTTGCAATGGACAAGTGTCTCTCTCTCTCTCTCTCTCTCTCTCTCTCTCTCTCTCTCTCTCTCTCTCTCTCTCTCTTTCTCTCTCACTCACTCACTCACTCACTCACTCGCACGCACGCACGCGCGCGCGCGCACGCGCACACACACCCACACACTGTATACACACGTGTTGTGAGGTGTATAGTGACGACATGTTGGAGCTAATGTGAGGCGACGACAAGCAGCATGGAGAGAGGATTATAGTAGATGATGAATGAGTGCTACAGGAACGGCATGTCAAACAGATTCATTTCATGACTGTAAACCATACAGTAGCCTACATGTGTAGGACTACTGCAGGTGTATGTCCAGCATGTGTGCTATACGTTGTGTCTGTGTACAAGTGCAATTCTTCTCCCCGAAACATGCGCACGCACGCACGCACGCACGCACGCATGCACACACACACACACACACACACACACACACACACACACACACACACACACACATACAGAGGTTCTAATCAGCTGCTCATTGAACCCTCACACACCAGTCCCTAATCACATCTGCACTTACACATGCACGCACACGCACGCCTATCATATCTCATTGCATTCCTTATACCCTTCCTCTCACTTAGAGTGATTAAAGCCATTCATCTGAGACATTCAATAACAGACCAAAACCATGCACAAACATATGCACACGCACACGCATGTACGTGCGTGTGCCTGCACGTACAGTATATGCCTTCTGATACCTCTATCCCACAGGATAACTAGAAAAAGTGCCCTTCCGGGCACAGGTCTCCACCAGGTTATCCACAGATCCGTGCAGTTAGAGGTAAAAACACTTTTCGGCCAGTTATAGCGCCACCTTGAGGCTGAGTTGAAATTGTTCATGTGGCATTTCGTCCTCGGCCTAGTGGGAATGTGGGTGCACAATTTCACGGAAATCACGCGATGTGTTCATGATTTGCAGCATTTTGTTTGAAACTGAGCACTCCTGTGAACTTTGGAAGCCAATCTTAACCAATCAGGATGGAGTCTGATAAATCTGAAAGACCAGTTTCGTTGAATGGCTCTAGAGAGACTGTGTACCAATTTGCGTGATGTTTGGACAAAATCTGTAGGTGTACTGTGCAAAAACTTGTTTTGCACAAAGCGGCCTCCTGGTGGCGCTATAACAGGCCGTTCTGGAAAGTTTGGGGCAGAGGTTCATCGTTGGCATCCAGGGAGTGTGTGTGCAAAATATGGCATCGACCGGGTTAACGGTGGCCGAGATTAGCTGTTCACGGACACACGGACGGACGGACGGACGGACGGACACACAAACGGACGGACGGAGTGCAAAACATACTCTCCCCACATGCCTTCGGCCTGGTGGAGACAATTACAAGTAGGCAATGATTGCTTGTCTGCCTGCCTATACAGGCCGTTGTATTCATGTGCTGTTATGTTCAAGCATGTGTGTGGGTACACAACCCATTATGTTTGTCCATGGAACAGTAGCCTATAGACATGTCTGTAAACATGTGAATCAATGTCCTTCTGCCTGAGAGAGAGAGAGAGAGAGAGAGAGAGAGAGAGAGAGAGAGAGAGAGAGAATTTGATAAAAACAGCTGGACAGGAGTCAATACACTTTCATTACAGATCACAGGGGTGTTCAATCAAGTATTGTGTGCGTGCGTGCGTGCGTGCGTGCGTGCGTGCGTGCGTGCGTGCGTGCATGCGTGCATTACTGCAGGGAGTCCCAGAAGGGACAAAGCCCACTCCTCCTGCAGCCACGCTTGGAAGCACAGCACAAAATTGACTAACGCAGAACAAATTTGATCAGCTGCAGCCACTCCAAGTGCATGTACTGTATATTATATGTGTATTCCACACAGTACGTCACCACCAAGACACACATGTGACCCTGATGTACAGTATGGAGAACAAGGAGTCGATGTAGGCTGTGCATTGCATTAGTTCTTAAATGTAATTCGGAGGAGAGTATAGGCAACATACTGTGTGTGTGTGTGTGTGTGTGTGTGTGTGTGTGTGTGTGTGTGTGTGTGTGTGTGTGTGTGTGTGTGTGTGTGTGTGTGTGTGTGTGTGTGTGTGTGTGTGTGTGTGTGTGCGTGCGTATATACAGTATATATATATATATATATATATATATATATACTGTGTGTGTGTGTGTGTGTGTGTGTGTGTGTGTGTGTGTGTGTGTGTGTGTGTGTGTACAATATTCCCCATATACCACAAGTAGCCTACACTCTGTCCACAAAAATGGGATTACATCACTGGTGGGGGAGGGGGGTGACATGTTTAATAGCTGCTTGTTTTGATTCAATAATGCCGGCTGTAGGCTATTAACCAGAATCGCGAAGTCATTATTTTAGACAGCCTTTGTCAAAGTGAAGGATTTGTGCTATAGGCTGGTACGTAGGTGTCTGAGAAATCTTTTCAAATTAGGCTGCCATCCAAGGACCCGGTGTCATAAATGTTTCATATCGCCAAGAAGAAAAATCTCTTGTCAAAACAATACAATAGGCTACATATGCAAATAATTGTCGTTGTTGTCCATCAAACAAATAGTGATACTATTTATCATAACATTATCATATCATAAATGCATGCCGATGGGTTATTTTCTGTTCAAATAAAACAAAGAAACATTCAGAGAAAAGACTAAGATAAATATTCAGGAGACTACAGGGCAAAATAGAAAAACAACACAACACCCCCAATTAACAATCCATCTGTCTTCATTTATATTCAGCTCCACGTCGGTTCACTTTGCATTATTGCTTTAGCCCCCCAAAACAACTCATTGTAAACCATGCACTCATATATTCATAGAGATAAGCCACACGCAACGCTGTGAAGTCGTTTCCATACTGTTCAATCTCACCCTGATGTTAACGGGGCAGAATGTGAACTTTTCATAAGAGTTCTATTGATGATAGGCTTTAATAAGCAGGGTGAGATATGTCTTCTGCATATTTGTCAAAACATTTTGGAGACGATGCCAGGTACTAGAATATGCTACTCAAGTACTGTTAATTTAATTAATTAGTGCCTGATCAAAACTTTGCACACACATCACAAGTGGTGAAAAAGTATGCGTTTTAATCATCTCAAAAATGGGCATGGCCTAATGGCTCAACAGAGCCCCCTACAAAAGTTTGTGATTGATGCCCCACAATGCAGCTTAAGATAAATGTACTTTATACTGCAATCTAGGGATGTCCCTCGTTTCCGATCCGATCCTGATACCACAATTTATGTGTTAGCCCATACCGATACCAGAGCATAATATTTATAAAAATAAAGAAAAATATATCCTATTTTGAAGTCCAACGACCGAGAATAATGTTAATAGCTATCTATTTATATATCTCGTGTTGTGTTTATATTAACAGACTCCTCATTTAAATGTGCACTTGCAGAGTGTCAACCCCTTACCCTGTGTCGGATCGGTGGTTAGACTGGCATATTCGCCGATACCGATATAACCCGATAATGACCAAATAAAGGCCGATCCGATACAGTATCGGGACATCTCTACTGCAATCATGCCAATTATAATTCTATATAATCATCCATGTGGGCCAACTTTGTTGGCAAATTGTTGCAAATCATAGGTACATATAGGTGCCCTTTGGGCTTCTTGCCTCCTCACTTTTTCCTTTATATATTTTGTGTATATTTTATGATTTGTTTTAGTGCTTTCATGCCTTTATTGATAGGACAGTAGACTGACAGGAAATGCGGAGAGAGAGATAGAGGGTGCGTTCTGAACGCACTGGTGTGCTCTCTTGTCGTTCGTTTATTCAGTGCGCTCGGTGCGTTGTCGTTCGAAAATCCAGTGCGCTGCGCACCGGGTGTGCCGAGTGCCCGCACTGAGCGACCCTACCCTGAAGCTGGGGTTGTCCGGTGTGAATGCGTCACAGTTGTGGTCGTTCGTAAATAAGGCACACTGAACGCACTCACTCTGTGACGTTACCGCCCACCACACTCAACAAACTTGCCACATTCCCGGTGCGCATTTCCGAACGCACCCGTGGAGTGACACGCAGCTAAGGTCGGGATTGGTAGTCTAAAGCCGCAACAGGCTGGATATAGCAGCCTCTAGGTAACCGGACGTCTACGGCGTAGCACTGCACAGTAGTGCGAAGCCCTATTGAAATCGCAATGATTATTATTATTCTTTGTTCATTCCCCCAAATTAATCCCTTTATTCAGAGTTCCTTGACATTCATTGGTAACTTGGCCCCACCCCTCTTCTGATTGATCGATATGTTATAGTTTCTATCATTTGCCAACAGTCGTACAGGCATGAGTCACCTCACTGGACTCAGTTGAAAATCCTTGTCCTTCAGCAGAGTTACTTAGCTCTGCTCCCATCAATAGATTGGTCAATATTTTCCCGGAACGTGCACAGACGCACGAGGGCCCGTTCATCGCTGCTTGCAGCTTTAATTTTGTATTGTTTTCATAATTTGTGCAAAAATAAATCATATCAAACTAGAAAAAGTGCCCTTCTGGGCACAGGTCTCCACCAGGATGAGCAGATGTGAAGAATTCCAGGCAAATGTTTTTCCTTGGCCTCTAGGGAGTTGTCATACAAAGTTATCCACAGATCCGTGCAGTTAGAGGTAAAAACAGTTTTCGGCCAGTTATAGCGCCACCTTGAGGCTGAGTTGAAATTGTTCATGTGGCATTTCGTCCTCGGCCTAGTGGGAATGTGGGTGCACAATTTCACGGAAATCACGCGATGTGTTCATGATTTGCAGCATTTTGTTTGAAACTGAGCACTCCTGTGAACTTTGGAAGCCAATCTTAACCAATCAGGATGGAGTCTGAGAAATCTGAAAGACTGGTTTCGTTGAATGGCTCTAGAGAGACTGTGTACCAATTTGCGTGATGTTTGGACGAAATCTGTAGGTGTACTGTGCAATAATGTGTTTTGCACAAAGCGGCCTCCTGGTGGCGCTATAACAGGCCGTTCTGGAAAGTTTGGGGCAGAGGTTCATCGTTGGCATCCAGGGAGTGTTTGTGCAAAATTTGGCATCGACCGGGTTAACGGTGGCCGAGATTAGCTGCTCACGGACACACGGACAGACGGACGGACACACACACGGACGGACGGACGGACGGACGGACGGACGGAGTGCAAAACATACTCTCCCCCCATGCCTTCGGCCTGGTGGAGACAATAAATTATTCCTCCCTCCAGAAGTAAGTGAAAGTGAAAGTACTTTGAAAGTTGTTTTTGAAGACTATACTCTAAGTAACAATTACTTCACAAGTATACAAAGGCTATAGTTCTTCAGTACTATACATTTAACTGTGATTTACAAGTACAGTATTGTGTTCCTTTATAGCATAGGCTGGTATAATTAGAGACACAGCTTTAAAGGCCAAATTGAGCACAAATCTCTCTTTTGTAATGGTTTGTAGACAGATTCTATGCCCCTTTGAATAGCCGTGTTGTTTTTAATGTAATTTATGCAAAGTGCCAAGTGGCAGAAACAAAGTTCACATGGTAAAATATGTGGAGGCATGTGGAACCAAGCCAGGTCGACATCTTCAACAAGCAAACATCAACAACATGAATAATGGTAATGAGAGTTGAAATAACCTGCACCGTCCTTGCATTCTGTCCTCGCCTCCCTTCATTGGCTGCCAGTCAAATTCAGAATCAATTTTAAATTTCTATACTGTTGGTTTTTAAAGCCTTACACGACCTGGCACCATCCTATATATCCGACCTGTCCGGGCTCCGGACTCCACCTCAGATCAGCTGACCAGATGCTCCTAAATGTTTGACACACACAACTGAAACTAAAAGGCGACCCGTGCCTTCTCGGTCACAGCAAAGAATCTGTGCAACACCCCCTGCCAATAGCTGTCAGGGCTGCATCCTCTCTGGCCATTTTTTAATCACCAGCAACACAATGAAGTAGGAAACATGTTCACACCTGACATCTTAAAACAAACCCCCAAAATTCATGTCTGTGCAGGAAATTAGAAGTGAACACCTGTAATGAATAATAAAGACAGTGTCAACTGTCAAGGGTGTGTCAATGGAGGAGATCATAATCAAGTTCCTGAGCACAGGCGTGCTCGTCTGTGCTTTCCTCACTGCATTGAGGAGTATAATACTAAGCTATATTATTCACTGTATTGTATGTAATCACTGATCTGTGGGGGGATGAGATGAGATGAGATGAGGCTTTGCTTCATATCCTCCCTTAATTAATATGATTATCTACTGGCCTCTACGCAGCTCAACACATGCACGCACGCACGCACATACACACCATAGGTGGCTGGTGAGCCTGAGCTTTGGAGATGCTAATTATTTGGGGAGGACCTTTAATTGCTATATATTAAATATATGACCTATAGGTATAGGTATATGTTTCATGTAGGTCATACACACGAATATTGTTTTTCTCCACACAATGGATTAACGATGACTTATTTAGCATGCAGTGCACTTACGGTCACGTGATCCAATCGTGTGACGTCACCGGTTGTCAGACGGAAACCATGTCTTAAAAGTTATAAAAAAACTGCAAATAAATCATATAAAACAAAAGTCGGGAATAGCGTGTTCCGCAGGGAGAGACAATGGGAAAAAAGTCGGGAATAGCGTGAACCACAGGGAATGTATTAATACCGGTAAGCCAATATACTGTATATGCATGTCTTACCTATACAGTATACATATTTGGGAGAAAGTGCACTCTCTCACGTCTTTCACAATTTGTCTTTGAACTGCATGATCATCATGCCCTCGCAGTGGAAGATGCTTACAGTAAGGACTGCTCGTGGGTCTTATTGACCTAATGGAAGTTCCAGGACATCACCGTTTGTTGCATGCATGGTCCTTTGCAACGATCTCCGACAGCAGCGCATGAATGGGGGGTATTTAATGACGCTTGCATTCTGACATTTCTAACGGGATGATATGATAAAATAAATGCATCCATATGTCTTCCAGGCCAGCTCAGAATCTAGATCTGCAGGGGTATAGTCCATCCATATCGCACGGGCAAGGCGGGTCAGGTACTCAGTCTCTCCCACCTCCGTGTGGACATCACTGCAGCTACTTTGTGAGGGGTGCTCAAATGACTGGCCGTGTACCTATATGTATGTTTGGAGTATGAGTGTGTCCCTATGTATATCTATGTCTGTTTGGAGTATATGAGTGTGTCCCTATGTCCCTGTACGTATGTGAGTGTGTCCCTATGTATATCTATGTCTGTTTGGAGTATATGAGTGTGTCCCTATGTCCCTGTACGTATGTTTGGAGTATGAGTGTGTCCCTATGTCCCTGTACGTATGTTTGGAGTATGAGTGTGTCCCTATGTATATCTATGTCTGTTTGGAGTATATGAGTGTGTCCCTATGTCCCTGTACGTATGTGAGTGTGTCCCTATGTCCCTGTACGTATGTGAGTGTGTCCCTATGTCCCTGTACGTATGTGAGTGTGTCCCTATGTCCCTGTACGTATGTGAGTGTGTCCCTATGTCCCTGTACGTATGTGAGTGTGTCCCTATGTCCCTGTACGTATGTGAGTGTGTCCCTATGTCCCTGTACGTATGTGAGTGTGTCCCTATGTCCCTGTACGTATGTTTGGAGTATGAGTGTGTCCCTATGTATACCTATGTCGGTTTGGAGTATGAGTGTGTCCCTATGTCCCTGTATATATGTTTGGAGTATGAATGTGTCCCTATGTCCCCGTACGTATGTTTGGAGTAACAGTTTGGGAAAACAGTGGATGCAAAACATTAAAGGAACATGCAGGCTCAGGCGGCTGGCGTATACTGTAGCTGTCCTTGGCTGGTATTCCAGCCTGGCTGCAGTGTGCCGCGGGTTCGACTCCCGATCCCGACTGCCTTTCCTGTGTGTCACCCTCCTCCCATCTCTCTCCTCATTTCCTGTCAGCCTACTACCTATCCCCCTATAAAAAAAAATAAAAAAGGCAAAAGCAAAAAAAGGAAAAAAGAAAAAAAAAAAATATATATATATACGTATATATACTGTATATATAAATATATCTATATAATTTTTTTACATTAAAGGAACAAAAGGATATTATAGAAGGAGGAGTGAGACAGAAACAGAATAGGAACAGACACATACTGTGTCTATGCAGAACTATGCAAATATACTGTACTCTGTACACATATATACTGTACACAGCATGCTGCTCAGAGACAGACAGACAGACAGACAGACAGACAGACAGACAGACAGACAGACTAAGTGATGTTAAAGATGCTCCACCCCCTGCTGTGCAGACTGTACTCCTGAGACCTGAGTCCTCACCCTGCACTACTGTGTGTGTGTGTGTGTGTGTGTGTGTGTGTGTGTGTGTCTGTTTGCGTGCGTGTGTGCCATGTGCGTGTGCGTGCGCATGCGTATGTGTGTTTTGTTTACGTGCATGTGTGTGTTTACGTGCATGTGCATGTGCATGTGCATGTGCATGTGCATGTGCATGTGCATGTGCATGTGCATGTGCATGTGCATGTGCATGTGCATGTGCATGTGTGCGTGGGCGTGTGCATGTGCGTGAGAAGGTGATAAAGAGGATATAGTAGAACAGAAATGTTTTCCCTTGCAGACTGCTGCGTTTTTCTGTCTTTTTCCGGTTTTAGTTTTTTTTTGCACACAGAGTTTATCCTTATCCTCCCAGGACAGACATACTGAACCGAGAACAGAATGTCAGAATCATTGCAGCATTTCATTAAACCACATTACAGTAACTAATGACGAGCCTAACTGCCTTTTCCAAGTCCATAAACCTGTCACAAAGTCTAGTGATATATATGCAAGTGCAGCTGATTGCATTTAAAATAAAATCACACGCACGCACGCACGGACGCACGCACGCACGCACGCACGCACGCACGCACGCACGCACGCACACATACAGTACACACACAGAGCAGTTGTCCAGCAGAACCACAGTCCTATACTGACTGAGCAGCTTGTTTGGTTTCAGAGAGGCATAAACATAATGCTGCATTTAGTGTGCCTCTGAATCATTATGCGTCTCTCTCTCTCTCTCTCTCTCTCTCTCTCTCTCTCTCTCCCCAGCTCACTCATGTGATGGGCAGTGACTCAATGGGTTGGTGCCTTGTATGGTTTCCCCTGCCATCGGTGTATGAATGCGTTTGTGAATGGGTGAATGAAATGCACAGTCTACTGTATATGTAAAGTGCCTTGGATAAAGGCGCTCTAAATGCACCATTTAACATTTATGCCTCTAGCTACTCACCCTCCGTTCTCCAGCTATGCCCCCCTGTCTATATCTCTGGGTGTGCCTCTCTCTCTAGATCAGTGGTTCTCAGAGTCGGGTGCTGTGATGCCAAGTCCAGGGGTGCCACAGAATACTTTGATCATTTTTTAAATGAATCACTTAAGTTTAACCACCCTCTATGCTTAATAAGAGGACCACCACATATCCTTACCAAAAATAGACGATTGATTGATTGATTTAATTGAATTGTATTCACAGTCTGTACAATGAGTACAGTTCAAACGATAGTACAGGTACATCTACAAGCTCACAACGCGTTCAAGTGGTTACATTTATGGAGTTATTTTCAATCTGTCCTAATGGGAACTACTATTCCTAATGGAAAGTACTCGCCCAGCAGACTGCTGGGCGAGCGCTTGCGCTTTGGCATGGGGGGGTCAGATCAACATACAGTATGGAATGAATTCTGTACTGGCCATATCATGGAGCGTGTCTTGAGTGTACAGGGTTTGATGAGGGCCCATGCCGGGCATTTTCAGGCCTGTTGAAAACACTGCCGGTCGTGGCTGCACTAATAACTTTTGACATGAGGGATCTGCATATATGGGCTTAATATTGATGACATAACGTGATGTCACAAGGCATGACCATATATGGGGGTGTGACTGACTGACTGACTGACTGACTGACTGACTGATTGATTTCATAGTAAATGGCAATGACATAAATGTAAGGGCTCTATAAAGTAACAATGCAATTCAGGGTTTCTCTCTCTCTCTCTCTCTCTTTCTCTCTCTCTCTCTCTTTAAATAAAATGGCTTAATTGGCAACAGAAAAATTACGCAGACGGATGTATGTAAAGGTCTATCTCTCCAGATGACCCGCTCTTTTCCCTTCATCTCCATCTCTCCCCAAGTGATTCTCTGTAAGCCATTTAAACATTAGCCACGGTGCCGCTTGCTTGCTGCATGTACATGTATGTGTGTTTGAGTGCTTTTGTGTGCGCCTGATGTGTGTGTGTGTGTGTGTGTGTGTGTGTGTGTGTGTGTGTGTGTGTGTGTGTGTGTGTGTGTGTGTGTGTGTGTGTCTGTGACAGCTGTTGGATGATGCGTTACACAGGAATATATAGCACAGGCCAGTGGTTTTACAGCTGAACTTTACTCCCATTAGGCTATAGGCACTGGCAGAGAGAACCAGGTGCGGCAGGCATGCGCACACGCGCACACACACACACACACACACACACACACACACACACACACACACACACACACACACACACAGTCTAATGGGCCTGGTGTGAATGAGACGAGCATTAGCAAGTTTGTAAGTGTAGAGTATATAATGCTCAACCACACCACATGCTCATCTGGGAAGATGCACGCATGCACGCACGCATGCACACACACACACACACACACACACACACACACACACACACACACACACACACACACACACACACACACACACACACAAACGTACGCCAGACCTGACATATGGCCATGCGTACCAATTGCGCACGCAATTATTTACTGGTACATTTCAATTTAATCACAATTATCACCATATTTAAGTGCACATATAAAATGGAAAAATAAAAGTAATCAATTAAGGTTTCTATCCATTCATTAATATTCATTGAGTGTATAGGTATAGCTTAGTCTGTATATTCATTGTTGTCAGACCATACATGTAATTCATCACTCACGCACAGATGATAGAAAATACATGTACATGTTGACTCCCTAGTAATAAGTCCCAAAACACAGACAAAGTCCAAGGGCAGAGGAGCGAACCGTGACACTATGACGAAAAATGTTCGTCAACTATATTTTGATCTTGTAGGAAGAATATAAGGTGGCAAACTCGGGGAGGACGGCGCGGGGGTGGGAGGACGGCGCGGCGCGGGAGGACGCCGCGGGAGGACGACGGGCGGATTGAAACATCCACTCTGTTCACTGTCTCTGAGACGTTTGTCCCTTCCTCTGTGAGAATGTCCTCCAGTCTGTCCCTCATCTTGGACACGGCCACAGTCACATCTTCAAAGTGTCTCAGAGGACGGACATGGCTGCTGACTGGGTGTGTATAGATTCAATGGTGGTTGAGAGGGAGGAGGTGTAATGCTGTAGAAAACGGATGTGATCCTCTGTGAGTGAGAGCTGCTCCAGCTCAGCATGTCTCCTCCTCAGTTCAGTGACCTCCTGCTCCGCACGCCTCCTCAGTTCTTCAGCACGACTCACTTGACGTTCCTGCTGGTCTCGGATCAGCTGCCTCACCTCAGATCGTCTTCTCTGCATGGAAGAGATGAGCTCAGTAAAGATGGCGTCGCTGTCCTTCACTGCTCTGTCGGCACAGTGCTTGATGGACTCTACCTCCTGGTGAAGCCCCTTCACGTCTTTCTCTCTCTCCTGGATTCTCTGCTGGATGTTCTGCTGACTCGTATCGACCTCTTTCTGTCTCTCGGCCCGTTCTGCTGCGGCCGAGGTCGTATCGTGACCTTTGTGTTCGTCCACGGAGCACAGATAACAGATGCACTGCTGATCGGTGCGACAGAAAAGCTTCCTCGCCTCGTTGTGACGAGAGCAGATGTTCTCCTGAAGCTCTCCGGAGGCTTGGACCAGCTGGTGTCTCTTAAAGGCAGGAGACTGATAGTGAGGCTGAAGGTGAGTGTCACAGTAAGAGACCAGACACTGAAGACAAGTCTTCAACGCTTTCAGTCTCCTCCCAGTGCAGACATCACAGGCCACATCTCCAGGTCCAGCGTAGCAGTGATCAGGAGGAGCAGCTTGGACTCCTGTTGATAGATTGATACAGCATGTATTATGATAAGAAAAAATATATATTTAATTTGTCTATGTGCCTGTACCCTCAAATTAATACAAACAACTAAATTATTACTGTGTAGTCATCATAAAGCACAGAGCAACTGTGTCAAAAGTAATAAACACTATACTATAAAAAATGGTCAATCATTGACCAAATCCTCAGTGAGGATGCAGGATGCAGTTACTTTGTAGATTTGGATTATTATTACAAAACATACATTAACGTTGTATTCCTGAGACTGTCGTAGTTGCGTGTGCGTGGCCTGTCACAACTATTCCATCATCTCCTAATCGCAATCATTTCAGATATAATCACAATTATCTTTGCATAATCGTCAAAATGTCATACATTATGTTTTAAATAGCAGAAATAAATATCAGATCTACAAGCTTACAACACCCTATTTTGTATTTTTTTTGGAAAAGAAAGAATATTAAAAGTTATTAAATGTATCAGTGATTTATTTGTATATTTAAGTTATTTGTCATATCTGCTCTGTGCAATTTGTGATTACGAAGTCTAAAAGGCAAACAGAAATACAAACTGCAATGTAAGTTCAATGAAAAAAAACGACAATAATTAAATCCTTTATTACTGCAATTATTTGTGTGACAATTAACCGTCAACTTAATGGTGACAGCCGTACAAGGTGTGTTTATTGTTTAGTTAAATTAGTAATGGTGACAGGCGTACACGTGGTGTGTTTATGTAAAGTCCAGACCTTCTGGACCACAATGATAAATCACGTCATATCTCCTGTTTTCTACTCCATATAGTTGACATGGCTGGCTTTGGGACTCCATATATGGACTTGACACTTTATCATACAGTCCTCATTGGCCAATGCTATTGGAGTTGAGCATGAGAGAGAGAGAGAGAGAGAGAGAGAGAGAGAGAGAGAGAGCAGCCAATGAGGGATCAGAAAACAGCACTGGTCATATGACCCATGCAGCGCTCGAGACAAGCTGTAGATTTACTTAAGTTAATGTACTTAGTTACTTTCCACCACTGTTTTTGTACGTACATTCTTGTCGACGTTTCATGTCTTTATCGGTTCAGTAAATGCATATCTGACAGACAGGGAGCTGTTTTTACAAGAGAACTTAAAGGTCTCACCTGTCTTCTTCAGGCTCTCCACCACCTCAGCCAACATGGTGCTTTTCTTCAGAACAGGTCTTGGGTTGAAGGTGTGTCTGCATTGTGGACAGCTGTATCTCCGTCTCTGATCGTCCTGGTTCCAGTATCCCTAAATACACGTCCTGCAGTAGCTGTGTCCACAGGGAACAGTCACTGGATCATTCAGTAGATCCAGACAGATAGAACAGCAGAACTGTTCATGATTCAGTTCAACTCCCTGCTGCACCATTTTAGTATGACTGACTGACTGCCTGACAGACGAGTTTAGTTTGGTTGCATTTTCTCTGAAAACACATGACATGGGAGGTTCATCCCGGTTGTGTGTGTGTGTGTGTGTGTGTGTGTGTGTGTGTGTGTGTGTGTGTGTGTGTGTGTGTGTGTGTGTGTGTGTGTGTGTGTGTGTGTGTGTGTGTGTGTGTGTGTGTGTGGTATGTGGGTGTGTTGGTGCTGTTTGATGCAGGGCTGATAACAAAGGGCTTGGCAGGAATCTGCTGCAGTCACTCTGCTGAGGTTCCAGGTTCCACTTCATTTCCTTGTGTACAGCACAAACATGAGATACAAACAAATGGTTCAACTTTATATTGAGCTTGTGTTCAGGTAGATTATTATAAAAAATACTCTTATATTATACACTCAGGCGAGGTTCAAGGACATGAGCAGAACATCTAAGATCTACAAAGACTTTCAGAGAAAATATTAGATTTAGAGTCGATAGATTTCTCTCTGTCTTCATATAGACCATGCAGTAGCACTGTGCACTACCGACTGGCTCTACCAGTATGTCTGCAAGTTTGGTGTCTAAGATTGTGTGTGTGTTACTACGGTAATTGACTCCACCAGGCCGAAGGCATGGGGAGAGAGTATGTTTTGCACTCCGTCCGTGTGTCCGTCCGTTTGTTAAAGGTAGTGTAGACAAGTTTCCAGACAAAATTTTAAATATATATGAATGTATTTTGTTGGCCTTTTTTCCCTCTATCTTTACAATTTACAATTTAGGCATTTAGCAGACGCTCTTAATCCAGAGCGATTTACAATTTACAATTTACAATTTAGGCATTTAGCAGACTTACATTAAGCAAGAACAAAAGCATGGGAATACATCACATAAAAGCATTTATCATGAAACATGCGTAAGCTAAGAAAGTAACATTGGAATATCTATATAATGAAACTATACATATATACTACTATGCTATACATATGTACTATGGCGTGCTATGACTATATACAATGCAATTATAGTGCTGTCTACATAACATGCTATAAGTCTGTATCAAATGCTATCTAAGTCTACGGAAGTGCTATCTAAGGCTATGGGCCATGATGGAGTCTGAAAAGGTGGGTTTTCAGACTACGGCGGAAGATTGGGAGTGATGCTGCAGTTCTGACTGCAATGGGAAGTGCATTCCACAGTTTTGGAGCCAGAAGGGAGAAGAGTCTGGGACGTGTGGAGCGTTGTCCCAGTGTTTTTATTGAGGGTACTTCCAGCTTCCCTGCGTTGGCTGATCTGAGTGCACGGGAGGGTTTGTAGGGTTCAATCATACTTGCAAGATATGGGGGAGCCATACCTTTGGTTGCTTTGAATGCCAGCATCAGAGTTTTATATTCTGTGCGGGCAGCGACCGGGAGCCAGTGGAGGGAGCGGAGCAGGGGGGAGACATGTGAGAATTTTGGCTGGTTGAAGACCAAGCGAGCTGCGGCATTTTGGATCAGCTGGAGAGGCTTAAGTGCGCATGCTGGTAGGCCAGTAAGGAGGGAGTTACAATAGTCGAGTTTTGACAAGACTGTTGTCTGGATTAGGAGCTGGGCTGATTCCTGGGTGAGGAACGGTCTAATTCGTCGTATGTTATAGAGTGTGAACCTACAGGATCGAGTGACAGCTGTGATGTGAGTTTTGAACGAGAGCTGACTGTCCAGGACAACACCAAGATTCCTGGCTGTTTGGACAGACGTTACCAGGGCGTTGTCTACGGAAATAGTTAGCTCCCGCATAGGGCAGGACTTAGCTGGGAAGAAGAGAAGCTGCAGTCTTGTCTGGGTTCAGCTTGAGGTGGTTGGAGGACATCCACTGTGAGATGTCAGCCAGGCATGCAGTGATGCGCTCTTCCACCTGAGTGGCAGAGGGGGGGAAGGATAGAAACATCGGCGTATTATGATGCTGAGGTGTTCTCCTGCAACAGCACACTCTCCCTTTGGCCCCCTCTGGCTGAATGCACTGTTCATATCCACTACAGTTTACTCGGGACGTCGGAGGGATTTAAACTTTTAGCCAATTGCAGCGCGAGGCTGTGACTGTGTGTTCAACCCAGCAGTATTATAATGAAAACGCGATGCGATTTCATTGCAAGTATAATATTATCCCCATATCTTAGTTTCACCATTGTTCATGTGAAATAGTATGTTTATGATTTAAGCCTATTGAAATTATGAGAATCGCTATGTATAGCGCATGGTTGGGTGGTCCGGCCGGCTTGAAGCATGCATTCAACCCGTGCTCGCCAACGGTGACAAGCCGTCGCGGATCATCATAGCGATTCTTCTTCATTGCAATGAATAACCGTGGACAAAGTAGTTCACATGGACGATGCTGTAGTGGCTGGGGCATTTGAGGGGCAATATGTTTTATATGCACGATTACAAATAAAAGACAATTGAATTGAGAGCCAGTGAGTCTCCTCCACTACTTCCTACTTCCTCATTTGCGGGACTCGGGAGTCTTGTGATATTGTGATTACGCTACAGTTACCCTTAAAAAAAACATGTCAACTCAATGTCATTGTTGTAACTATGATATCGATAGAAATTAATATTTTTTTCATATTTAGCCATACGAGCGCAATATCCATAGCGTCCCTCCCAGCAGCAACAACAACCCCATAGCCTGAAGTGACCTGGCTCAGCCAATATAATGACGGGGGGAGGGGGGTGTTTTAATTTGTTTGGAAACACTCAATCAATTCTGTGTACAAACACTGGAAACTTGTCTACACTACCTTTAACCGCTAATCTCCAACCTTTGCACACACACTCCCTGGATGCCAACGGTGAACCTCTGCCTCAAATGTTCCAGAACGGCCTGTTATAGTGCCCCCAGAAGGCCGACTTTTAAAAAACATTTTTTTTTATATTACTCCTCCAGATTCTGTCCAAAAATCCCGCAAATCGATACACACTATCTCTATAGTCATGTGTTCAAGACGTTCAAGATCTGTCCGATATTTCATATTCCATCCTAATTGGCCAACATTGGCTTTCAAAGTTTGCAGGATTGGCCCGTTTTGAACAAAAAGCCTCAAATCATGAACGCAGCGTGCAATTCACATGAAATCTTTCACAGACTTTCCTACTAGGCTGAGGAATATATTGCACCCTTTTCACATTGGCTTGTTATAGCACAACACATTTTTGGAACAAAATGCCTCAAATCATCCAATTGCCATCAAAGGCGTAAGAAGAAATGGCACCCTTTTTACATTAGCCTATTATAGCGCCACCAGGAGGCCACAACCTGACCTGCCCTGGTGGAAACCTGTGCCCCGAGAGGCACTTCATCTAGTTGGTTATTTGAATGGTTCAGGCTATGTCGCAACGCAATGCCCAGGCGATGCTCGACATCGGGAATCAGGAAGGTTTTCTGGACAATATCGCCGTCGGAACGCTCACTCCTTGTCCTTGCCTGTGTAGATGAGGTGTTAACCCATTCTGGGCGGGAACCCCTTTTGGTGTTCTAACTCATCTGGGATGTACAGTATGTACAGTATTAAAATTTAAAAAAAAAACTTTGATGCTGCGATAAATATTAGAAGTTTTTCAGGTCAGGATTTAGAGGACTTTTTAGAATCAGCCTCAGTCCAAAATGGGTTAAGGTGCGTTTAAACCTGAAGATATCATTTTGTTTCCAGTCGCTTCAATACAGCCTGGCACAGGTCAGCGTTTATTAACAGTCCCATTCCTCGCTGGCTGTAGAGTAGTACGGTGTAACCAAATTGACCCACTCGTTCACAATCGCACAACAAGACGGCTCGGTTCAACATATTTAACATAATTCTTGCCAAGCAAATCAGTCGCCAGCTATATCTGCCCGAAGCCGTTGAGGGCTGATTTAACTTCTGCCAAGCAAATCAGCTGCCAATTATATCTGCCAGAAGCAGTTGGGGGCTGATTTCCCCCTTCACCCAAAATTGCGTATAGTGATCATTGTGCATTTCTAGACCTAGAATTGCGTGGGTTTTCTACGCAAAATGTGTGCATGTTGGCAGGTCTGGTAAGCACACAGCAGTCCACAACTATTCCTGACTGTTATGTGTGACACACTTTGAAGTCCCCATAGTTATTTAGGAAAATAGGCCACAGTTTCTGAGGCCGGTGTGTGTGTGTGTGTGTGTGTGTGTGTGTGTGTGTGTGTGTGTGTGTGTGTGTGTGTGTGTGTGTGTGTGTGTGCGTGCGTGCATGCACACGGTTCAACCCATACACAGCACAGTCACACAGAGACAGAGAGAAAGAGAGGAAGATGTAGATAACTGGGGCAGTGGCACAAGAGAGACCATGAGAGGATCTGTTTGATGTGACTGAAAGTCTTGAAAAGGGGTCGGCTTTAGCTCAGCAGGTACCGTGGCCGTTTGGGAACGGGAAGGTTCAGAGTTTCGATCCCCATGCAGCGTTGAAGTGCCCTTCAGCAAAACACTGTTTTAAGGCACTATAGAGATATAGAGTACCAAAGTCCTGACCACTCGCTCATCCACTGGGTCACGGAGGTAATTTCTCTATGGAGAATAACATTAGGGTCATCTTAGAATCGTCCCAATTGTGGTCCAAAAATAAACAAACTGACTTGGCGATATTGTCATGGAGGTTGAATTCTGCGGCGGCAACATTTGCGTTTTCTCGTGGTCAGTTGATGCTTCTACCCATATGAGTCAAACCGCCATGCTCGTTTGTTTATTTTTGGAACACAGTTCTTATTTGATGCTATAGAAACTGCAGAGGTTGCGGTTCAATCCCCAGCTGGGTCATATACCGTACCAAAGACTGTAAAAATAGGACGCAATGCCTCCCTGCTTGGCACTCAGCATTGTGGGGTTAGATCAACTACAAATGATTCCCGAGCACGGCACAGCACTCCGCTCCAAGCTCCACCGCTCCAAGAGATGGGTCAAATGTGGAGAACAAATCTCGCATATAGGCCTACAGCAATGCATACGAGAAATTAAATAGTAGGACTTTAACCTTTAGCCTTAACTATACAAATAATTCAGCATTTAGTTTTCCTCCTTGCATTGCCTTAACATTACATAAGTCTTTAAATAGACATATTGTATTGTCCAAAGAGCCTC
This sequence comes from Protomyctophum parallelum, assembly GCF_964188405.1. NCBI lineage: Eukaryota > Metazoa > Chordata > Actinopteri > Myctophiformes > Myctophidae > Protomyctophum > Protomyctophum parallelum. Next base: position 31,925,700 of record NC_139702.1, on the reverse strand, counting down.
ATAAGTAAGACTCTTTCAGAAGCAAATCCTATTAGGACTGGCTATAATCGCTATATAGTGGAACATGTGCTCCCAGCAACCCATACAAAATATTGTTGAAACTTTAAGCTAGGTGTTGTTTTTCCAACTTAAACACACAAAAAGTGTGCCAAAGCTTTTTTCTAGGCCAATAATTGCAGGGGTCAAGAGCATGTATTCAGTATGAATATATTATATTTATATATTATATAATACAGAGTATTTGAACAGCCTTTTGCTCTCAAAGTTTGTGGACTTTGAGAGCAAAAGGCTGTTTGGCTGTCAAACTGCTAATAGATAATTAGCCTGGGCACCATTCCATTTCGGATTCATGAACCGGTCGGGAGCGTATGATATCGTCATGTTGTAGTATTGTTTTGTAGTTATCAATCTTCCGGAACTTCCTTTTCCCTCAAACTTTTATTGTTATTCTTCCGGTTTGAGGAAAAAGGAAGTTGTCCTGCCTGATAACTACAAAACAATACTACAACATGACGTAACGATATCATCCGTTCCAGACCGGTTCACACAGCACTTTTGGAACAGAGACCAGGCTTTCCTCCGAGGTGGAAAGCCTCGTGAGGCGAGGTTAATAGATAATAGACTTGTGTCAATTCCTTGTGCTCATTGTGTTTAATTATGTTTAATTGTGTTTAATTGTCTAGTCAAAGAAGTTTAGATTCATGCCAAGGCGCATTGTGCGCGATTCCCTCGTTCAGTTTCTTCACCTCATCACCCCATTAAGCAGCAAAATGTGTTTTTGGTGCATATGGTTCTGTGCGGTGGAAAGAAAAAAAAATAAACGCCACGGGTGGGGGGGGGGGAGGGGGAGCACAAGTGGATGGTAGCCTACTGGACACACAAAACAAAACTCTGTATCCAATATAAATGTATTCCAAGGCAGCACGTGTTGCTCTTCCATAAGGAAAGATCCAGGGCATAATGGATTATGGATAATGGATCTCTTAAAGGCAATGGCACCTGGCACACTGATTGGTTTAAATTGTGTAACGCCCAAACCACCCCTATGCATAATGTAATGGGTAGGGGAGGTGTTTTAAGGATTTAGGTGGTGGCATAAGATAGCCAGTTTAAAGTGGGAATGCCTCTCACACAATACTAAATCCCTAAATTAAGGAAAAAGGGCCCCTGCCTAGATAGAAATAAAATAGAGCCCTTTAGTCTGACTTCATATTCTTTGATGTCTGGAAATCAGAGGGACCTTCTGTTCATCAATATTATACAGCAGCTTTTATAACAGCCTCCGTCTCGCACGCACACACACATGCACGTCCTTATACAGCAGCAGGGATTCTTTCAGTTCTCTAGCACCGTTTCCCACCACCTGCCTTTATTCTGTGTGTGTCCATGCATGTGTGCGTGCGTTCGTGCGTTTCCGGAAGGAGGTGTGGAAGCAGAAGAAGAGATACTGTATGTTTCCATCCATGCATATTGTGGTGTTTCGATGGTAATACCGCGCCCAACAGGTAAGAGCGCCCCCGGAGCATGGCAGAGGCAGTGAGATAAAAGGAGCACGCGCCAGCCACTATAGGACGCGATTGTGGAAGGATGATACATACCTCGTTACCTACTTGATCAGCTGGAATGCGCGGCACCTGCGTTCACCCACCCACAGTATAAAGCCATCTCTCTCTGCCTCAGTACAGATCCATTCTCCGGGAGGTGAGGCAGCGCGCATACCGGGCATGTTGGGCAGTAGGTCGAACGCCACTGTATTTCACGTCACGTTCTATGCAACAATGAGTGAAATATAAATACTCATCCTGTTGTCCTTTCATCCTCCTATAGGCATCCACCGGGCATAAACTACATGACACGTTCAAGCGGACGTGTAAGCTATGAAAGGAACAAGTGATTAATGACATGGAAATGGAGGGCAACCTACCGGAGTACACACGCATGGAAAAGGAGTAATAATACTGCCCTCGTACACAGCCACCGGGCGATGAGGCTGAGTAGAAATACTTACGGCGTCACTGCCTTCCCTTCCTTATTTTATGAGAGACTGTTTATTCACCAGCTGACTGTTACCTACCGACTCCTATAAGGGGGGAGAAATCGTATACTATCCCTACAGCTAAATACCACCTACCTGAGTAAAAAATACCTACCGTTGAAGTCCCGTGACGATCCAGCGACGAAGACGACTCCCTCACTCCACCTGCTGTAAAGTAAAAAGCATGAACTTTGTGTTGATCCACCTGTTGGAAAGTTGAAACCTGAAAGAGAATACAGAGAAACCTTATTATTTGTCAAAGAAAGCTGTGAATGAACATTTATTATTTCTGCATTCAATTCTTCCTCCTGGGTTGTGTGTACCAGTCACCACAATATGTTTAGACAGACTCAGTATAGTGAATACATTACTGTCTAAGTCTGTCACCTAAACAGAAACTGGGGAGATGAGATGAGAGGAGACGAGATGAGAGGATGAAGAGGACATGAAAAGATAGTCAACCATGACACGAGAGACAAATAGGAAGAATGTGAAAAAGAAAGGAGGACAAATTGAAACAGAGGAAGGAACAGAAATGTTGAGAGATGGACGACAGGACAGACAGAACGATGAGATGAGTGATGGTGCCGTTTGCAGCTTCTGTTGTCGTTTGGAAGAGAACGAGCAGCTGTGTCTGGCTTCTGTCTGGAGCCCGCACGCACGCACGCACGCACGCACGCACGCACGCACGCACGCACGCACGCACACACACACACACACACACACACACACACACACACACACACACACACACACACATAAATACCGAGGCATCATAATTGCCTGCATTAGTGTGCGTACAATCACCCACAATCATGTAGAATGTAATTCAACACACATAAAGCCACGGACATGCATAGCGCGCTTCATTTCATCCTCTTTGCTATTTAGTCGACTGAGCTCACAATGGAGAAAAGGACTGTTCATTCACACATGCACATGCAGGCACACATGCACCCACCCCAATGGTATGGCCGTGATGAATATAAATAGCTCATTTCAGAGTAAATGGATTCTAAACAAATGAGCTCCGCCCTGCATTCTCTCTGCTCACCTTGTTAGACTCCCATCCCCTTTTACACAACTGTTCTGACTGAGAGCCCCAGGCCCATATCCCTGACACGCGCGCGCGCACACACGCACACGCACACGCACACGCACACGCACACGCACACACACACACACGCACGCACACACACACACACACACACACACACACACACACAGGCGAGTATGTATAGGTAGAAAGGTTACAATTCATTCACGGGTGGTTCCAGTGAGGTAATATCTTCCATTACACAGAGGCTGAACAGACAGTGAGAACAACCCGATTTCACACAAATCACAACACGCGTTCTGACAGGACATGAACCTGCTGCATCACCTCATAAACATCACCGCTGGCAGGAACGACAAACTATCAGTGTGGCTGCACAACACACCGTAAATAAGACAGGATTTAGAACACCTGTCTGTGTAGATAAAAGTAGTGGAGTGATAAAAGTAGTGGAGTGGTGAAAATAGTGCAGGTTTCTCAGGCCAGGTGGCCTGCAGGAGCCCTAATTATGGATACTGTATATTACCAAATTGTAGCCTGGGCTGTTAATATGCAAGATCGATTCGGACCCCAGGCGTTTATAAGGCCGTTATTTGCAGTAGACCGTTATTTACTTTTTTAACCGGCCTGCACCGGGCCAATATTTGGTCACAGTATCTGTCGAGCATGTAATTTGTGATTTGCAGCTGTGTAAAATTCTAATATTAGCTATAAACAAAGGCTGTCATATATAGGCAGCCTATACTCTTAATATATTCTTTCAAATGAGGTTTGCCTTATACTGTATACATTAAAACGTAGTTATATTGTAATTCTGTAGGTAAGGACACATACTTAAGATGTGTAAAAGGATAAACAATTCAAATGCATTCATAAAAGGATAAACAATTCAAATGTGTATAAAAGGATAATAAACAATTAAAATGTATAAAGAGGACAAATAAAATAAAATAAGTATGTATGTTGCCAATATAAATGTATACTCTTTGTTTGTGTTAGGTTTTGGACTTTTTACTAAAAGAAGTAAGAGTCTACGACTCGCTGAGAGTGGAAGGGCCAAATCCATTGGATGAAGGCTACATGAAGATTCTGAGGTATAACCTTAAAATAAAACAATATTGGTAACACTTATGCACCATTATGGTAGCTCAGTAATACATTATAAGCACAATTATTATGCTTTATAATTCACTTCACACTCGTTATAAATGTCTACTATCATCACGTATGACAACTTACGACATAAGTGCTACTATTACGATTTAGAAAATAATTACAAAACAAAACAATTTTCTATCTTTCGTTCTAGGAAAGTCTTCCAAAACAGGGGCAAGTTAGGGGAATGGAATGGAATGGAACAGTGGAGACAGTCGGACAATGACAACTGTGGCATTTTTGTCTGCATGGTATTTCACCAACATTGTATGTGTGCTTTCAGTATTTTTCTGGACTATAAAATAACTTTAAATGTGACAGATTTTTCTTATGTGTACATATTTCATAAAAAGGCTGCCCAACATGAAGTTGGTGAAGAAGCCGCAATGGAGGAAACTCTCAGGATAGAACAGCTCACCACACTGAGGATTTACATTGCCAATGAGATGCGCAAAGGTGCTCTTGCTCAGGTAATGTCTTCATTTTGTTTCTAAAATATATAATTTTATATACGCTGTGAATGGTTAATGTATTTTTTTTTATTCCCAAAGAATGAAAACTTCAGGGCAAAACTCGGGAACTCTGAGACCTACCAAACGGCCATAACAACTGCTGCTGCACATGATGGAATGGCTGTTCCTGAAGTTTTCTGGGTTTCTCTCCAGTGTGGTTCAGTTGACTTTTATCTTTTATCTGTGTTTATCTGTGTGTCTAAAGTCTAGTCATCAGAAACGGATTGATTGTGTCAGCCAGGTGTGTGTTCGTCCCTCGTTTTGAAGGTGTTGGAAAATGTGTTGTTAAAATAGCTCTAGTAATCATTGATATATTTGTTCAGTAACAGAAGTCTTCCTATGTCTCCATATCCAGTCATATAACTCATATAGGATACATAGAGAATATAAGTGAAACTGTAAGACATTGAACTAAAACACAAGCTGATACATCTTTGCAGAATTCTCTCTTCTTTTAGGATGGAATTTGTAACCCACATGTACATTTATTTCTTTTTACCAAAGAGATTGTGCGATGGGCAGACTCCTGGTACTGAACAAAGACTGCATGTTTAAAGACTGCAATGTTTGGGGGATTTTAACATCTACTCAGACTTTTGCGAGGACCCCATTTTTTAAGTTGATTTGTTTAACATAATGTGTCACTATATAGATCAAGCTTGTACATTTCAATTATATACTAAGAAAAACTAAACAGGAAGAAAAAAAACAACCTTTCTAGTTGCATTTCCATTGCATTACATATCCATCATATAACTAAACATATATAACATATAACTGAGTATAGTAAGTAGTAGCCTTGCCGAGCCATGAGGCCCATAGGGCAGGAGGCTATCTCCTGTTTCTATAGCGTGAGGCAGCTTGATGTACCCATTTTTAGAGTCTTTGGTATGACCCGGCCTGGGATTGAACCCCGACCTCCCAGTCTCATGAGTTAAATCTCAACTTTTTACTGGGACACCACACGCTGAAGACTTTGTGGTGGCAGTGTTCTATACTTGTGAGGACCTCTGCTTGGATTTGTGGTGAGTGCGCGTCCTCCACATCCCCAAAATAAATCTACTCATTTTACTTTTATCACTCCACTACTTTAAGAGACGAGTATACTCGTCAATGGCCATACAGGTGTTTTAAAGTGCTTGTCAGGGTGGGACCCCAGTTCAAATATGTTTCTATGTATCTATCTAACTAGCAAACAAACACATGCTGTATTCGCACAGAAGGATAACATCCACTAAAAGGACAGTGGCATAAGATTAATGAGATAATAAATAAATTAGGGCATATTAGGGCGTCAGTGGCTATCAGACAATTGAACAGTTCGATCCCCAAGTCGTGCTGGCTAGAGTTTAACGGTTGGTGCATTGCAAGCTAGGTGTTTCTTTTCCCCACTTTTCTCTCTAATTTAGTTGTTATGCCAATTATAACCGCCCCACTCACATAAGTGTATAATTGACCCTGCTGCTGTATCTGCCTAACCTGCAAGTGAGGAGCCCTATATACTGTGAGGACGGAGAGGCTTTGATCTACTCCTCCCGCCGTGTCGCCCCAGCCCGTAGGATCTGCCCTTCCAGCTTCCCTCCCCCGAACATTGCGTTCGTATAGTCTGACAAAGCCGGACGCGCCACGGTGGATTCAAACTCACAATCTCTGCGGTGGTGGGCAAGGCTTCCCCTGGTGCCTTGCTGGGTGTCGAGAAGAGCCCCATGTAAATACAGTCCATTTACCATTCATCAGGTCACCATTTTGATCCAAATGTACCGCTGTGTCAAACCGGCAAACATCAGTTCATTAACGCTTACCACCCTCAATCTAGAGGCCTCTTGAGAGTATGAGGAAGAGGAGGCAGAGGGCAGTCTGGATGACGTGTAGAGGGATCCAGCAGTGCAATGAGATTGATGTTTTTCTTCCCTGACTTGACAAGATCATCTTAATTAGTAGATGTCAACTGTGGATGCAGCTCACACACACACACACACACACACACACACACACACACACACACACACACACACACACACACACACACACACACACACACACCCTTGTGGGATTTGAACCAATAACCTCAGTGTAATTATCTCCTCAGCCGCCAGACTCTGTTAGCCTCCATGACCCCTTGAAACTAAGCTAACGAGAATGTCTGTCTGTCCGACACACTCACGCATGCACGCGCGCACACGCGCGCCGTTTCCTAAACACAATTTGGTCAGGCATAAACACTTCCAGCCCCATCATGTCTGCTTCAGTTTGACATCTGTAACCTCTCATCATGTATTCAGAGTTTATCTTCTCTCCCCTTCCCAGTGATTGTGTTAATATATTATAAATGCCTTCCATAATTTTGTAACATGTGACCAAACAGTGTCACTGTTTTGTTCTTTACATGCCTATCAAAGGTGCACACTTGTTTGGTAGTGTATCATGGACAAACAGAAACAAACTATAAACTTTAAGGTTCCACATTCACACACGCGCATGTTCTGTGTTTTGTCTGTGTTTGACGGCCGCCTCAATGCTTTTCCAATGGAAGTCACATGGTTTGACCAAACATTTGTGTTTGATGGCTGTGTTCTCCCCATCAAACACAAATATTTGGTCAAACCATGTCACTCCCATTGGAAAAGCATCATGGCGGACATTAAACACAGACAAGACACAGAACATGTGTGTATGAGGCCTCAGGACTCATATGTGCATACTTACAGTACATGCCCCTCTCCCCCTTTCTCTCTACAGCGCACAGACAAGGCTTATTAAGTTGAAATGCTTAGGTTTCTGACAGCAGAGTGCAATACAGTGCATAGCACATGAGTCCCTGAGAGGTTTCTGTGTCCGTTGAGTTGATGTTGCTGCTACTAGCTGACAGTAATAAACACTAACTAGGAACAAGCACACTTTACATACTGTACACTGGCTATAAAACACTGCAATTGAATTAATTTACTCCAACAATAGGAGCAGCTGGTACATGAACACAAGGCTGCTGTACTTTATACCTCATACTAAGCATTTGAAGTATGAGGTATAAAGTACGGCAGCCTTGTGTTCATAAAACAGAAAGATTGGACATTTGGAATGTTGCCACTACTGTAATGTTAGTGTTAGTAAAAAGCAGGTAAAAGAGTAACGTTAGAGGCAAACTAACATCAATCACTCTACCGTTCACTGTAGTAGAAGAGATGCGCCTGGTGAGGGTTTAAACCCTGCAGCTATGTCGAGTCCGCCTACAGGAAATATGTAAGCTGCGACCATGATACCCGTTTCTGAATTCGTCTATAGACAAGCAGTTCACACACTCGTGACTAGACAAGCAGGTACCTGAGTAACCTGACATTGACTTCTTGATGGTTGTGTGTAAGGTTGAGCATTGCTGTGGTCCATTTAATGATACGTTGATGGAAGAACAGAGATAACTGTATGATCTGATGACAACAACATAAACACATTGTGCCTGTCAGCAGCAAGATATTCATTCACTGCTTTTGTTTATGCAGGCAACAGTGATGTTCATTATTCAAGTGGTGGATATGAATGCGAGATCAGCTACAAAAATAGTGGGACCACATATCTTAAACTGATAATTAGTCTAACATTTAGCCTTTCAGCTTTCCTCCGAGACCGAAAGAAAGCCCACGTACGTACACACGCACGCACGCACGCCTACCAGGGATGTGACCAGCAGTAGAGAACATGCAAGGTGACGTGACCCAGCTGAACAGAGCCATTTGTTTCAATAATGACATTGTCCACTTTAAATTACACTCACTGCTCCACAGAGGACCTGGCACGCCCAGGACAACCTTAAACTCATTTCACCCAATTTAACGTGAAACAGGGCGAACACACAGAATCAGCTGATCGATAGGCTGACCAGCTAATCAATCATGCCCCCTTCAACTGGCCAATCAAATGATTACCTGACCACTCAAGCAGCCCACTCATAGACATAAAAAGATAGACGCCTCTTCCGATGCTCGGGCGCGTGTCAAAATTAAAGGCACAATTTTCCCAATATTCCTTGCGAAGCATAGCAGAAGCATGAACGGAAGCTTGATCCTTGAATTAGTGGCTATTTAGCACAATTAATAGTGAATAAAAGCATATTTATTTAGTCTGTAATAGTCCATACCCAGGGATGCGTGCACCAACTGTAGAAATGTGGGAACGCAACTATTGCACTAAAGATCCCATAGGCTAAGAATGCTAATATACATCTTATTTGGGAAGGGTTAGATGGACATACAAGGTTTCTGCCTTATTTGTTGCCTTGCACGATTTTGCAACTTCATATTTATTGGTCAACTCACTGAGGAGAAGAAATGGATGAGGACAGACAGAAGGTCAGACAGGATTAGTAATGTGTGTGTGTGTGTGTGTGTGTGTGTGTGTGTGTGTGTGTGTGTGTGTGTGTGTGTGTGTGTGTGTGTGTGTGTGTGTGTGTGTGTGTGTGTGTGTGTGTGCGTGCGTGCATGTGTGCGTGCGTGCATGCGTGTGTGTGTGTGTGCTGTGTGTGCGCACGCATGTGTGTCATAGGCTACTCCAGAGAGAGAGAGACAGGGTGGGGGGGGGATTTCTTCCATGACAAACTGACACAAACCCACTCTCCTTTGCCTCCATAAATATGCATGTCCGGCATAATAGTTAATAATATATTTATTGTGAGCAGGTGTGGGCAGTAAGGGTAAGGGTGGCAGTAATCATATATTGATTGCGAGGTCTGGGCATTAAGGATAAGGGTGGCAGCAGAGGCCAAAATACAGTGAATAAAAGATGTGAGCAGAGGAGAGAAGAGTTCCAGAACACTGAGCAGCTTATATTTAGATAGTACTGCGACAATGGCCCCCAGAAGTCGGCATACCCCTACCGGAGTTAGGACCAAACACAACATAGTTTTTCCTCATCTCTAAGGCCTCCCATACATGAAATGGATTCTTGTATAAAAATATTTTACTGCAAAAGTGGTGAAATTGTTATTTAAAGTTATACACCTCAAACTAAAAATAAAGCCTGTCCGTCTGGTGGTTGAGGCACTTAAAGGCATGTAGATTCACAATGGAAGCTCTGAGAGGTTCAAAACTTGGCATACTTGAAGCCAGAACATACCTCTACATTCTAGAAAAGACTGAATGTCAATATCTGAATGTCAATATGAGATATAGTCATTTGAACACATACTTACAGTAGGCGGAATTGTACATCTATGTAGATGTCTTCTCTACTTTGTAGTGACTCTGGAATGGATTGTCATAGCAACACATATGATGGCTTGTAGGAAAGGTGAGGTTCTACTGAATCCAGCAATACCAATTGTGGTTATTTTTACTTCACTTATCAAGGGTGGGAAAACATAAACAAATCACTTGAGTAGAAGTCCCTAAAATGTATGAAATGTCTCAAACTTGAGAAATGAGAAATTGTGAACAAATAGATGCCGCTTCAATAGAGAAATATGCAAGCCTAGATTGGAACTACTAACTATTATTATGTTGCAGCACATGACCTGGATGTTCCCTCATCAAGCTCAAATCTCAATATTATCCTCATAAATATAAATAATCAAGTTATTCATTTCTGTTATTTGAGTTATTTGGTTACAGTCAAGTTATACTACACTACAGTATTTGGCTCCACCTGCATCTTATTGCCTACAGTATGTGGCTTTCTTCATAAAATGACAGGTAAAATCATTTCACATATTTTGGAATGTGAAAAGATGAGATGAACCTTGTCAAATCAAGTAGCTATTTAGCTGACTGGAGTGGAGAGTGACCTAGCATTTAGTTCTCTTTAGTGTAACAGAGCCTACTGCCTGTCCAGTAGTCTACACTGACAATAGCAGAACCCTGCCCTGACACTATTTCACCAGAATGGAAAATAGACTTAATTAGTATCACTTGTAATATGGTTACTGCACATACTATAGCCTAAAAATAGTGTGCGCAATGCACAACATAGATACTGTACAAATTCTGAAGTGTATCTTTAAACTTTTACCAAAATGGAATATTGGATCCAAATCTTTGTATCATCTTTGCTAAACAGTTGGAAAAAGGCACGAAACAAGACCCATAATGTATAAAGCCCACGGCAGAAGACCTTCAACACTAACTGTTGTTCAACAGAGAGATGATGTTCATAAAACCCTGGCAAACCCAAATTCAATATACTCTCCTCTCCTCATCATATACTGTATCATGTTGAGAAAACTACTCCAGTAAGACCAGAGTGAGAGCATGCCGTCTCGTCAAGAAGACTGAATAGGGTACAACATTGTTGAATAGGATACAACACTGTTTAACATACAAATATATTGTTTCATTTGTGGGAAGGCCAGCACAATTGATTGATTGATTGATGGATTTAATAGTTTATTAGACATAAATGTAAAAACAGCAACAGAGTACAGTCATACAATTAGTCCAAAAGGGATAGCACAAAAAAGTCCTCGCGGTCTTGTTGCAATCAGTTCATAGACAAAACCAGGACTACTGGTCAGAGTACCAGAGACAGGGCCTTCACATGGTTACTGGTCAGAGTACCAGAGACAGGGCCTTCACATGGTCACTGGTCAGAGTACCAGAGACAGGGCCTTCACATGGTCACTGGTCAGAGTACCAGAGACAGGGCCTTCACATGGTCACTGGTCAGAGTACCAGAGACAGGGCCTTCACATGGTCACTGGTCAGAGTACCAGAGACAGGGCCTTCACATGGTCACTGGTCAGAGTACCAGAGACAGGGCCTTCACATGGTCACTGGTCAGAGTACCAGAGACAGGGCCTTCACATGGTCACTGGTCAGAGCACCAGAGACAGGGCCTTCACATGGTCACTGGTCAGAGTACCAGAGACAGGGCCTTCACATGCAGCATCAGAAAGATTGATGAAGTTGTACATCGGCTGCTCTCGTACCCAGATCTCTTTGCATATGATGACAAATATCATAAATGCTACCTAAAACACTAAATATCTAAACGAAATATAGCAGCTATAAAACAAAGAATTAGAACAGCAGACCAGTATCTATGTCAAAGCTTTTATTAATCTCACTGAAATAGTTAACATCTTTCTTTAAATAAATGAAAGTGATGACAAGTCATCACTTTCAATAAATAAGAGTTATGACATACTGAAGACACTGGTCCATGGTTTTCTTCATCGATATATCTGCAGGTCTATGTAGTAGTTCTGGATTTTCTTGGATATTTGCATCTTCTCTCATTGTGCCCATTTCCCATGGGCACACTTTTAGAGCATGCAACATCAGACTTTCCATGTTCTACAAATTATAATGCTGTATGTTTCCAGGGTTTGTATTTAGACAATATCATCTTCTTCCTCAGAGTCAGTGTCTTCAGTATGTCATCATAACAGTCAAGGAGTTTATATACCGTAAATGGAAATTGGTGCATTTACAGTATATAGAGCTTTTATCCAAAGCACTTTACATAGATTGTGCATTACATTCACACATTCAGTCACACACCGATGGCAGAGGAAACCATACAAGGCACCGACCTGCACATCGGGATCAATTAGGGGTTCAGAGTCTAACTCTGGGGGAGCCCTGGATCGAACTGAGAATATGGTATGATATAGTACTAACGGTATATTGTTAGTTCACACTGAAATTTGTCTTGCGAACCTCACGGTTCTCCATCCAGCCGCTCTATTGGCCACTCTATCCCTGAGGCACTGCCGCCTCGGCATATTACCAGTATTATTGTATATTTGTCATCATACACAAAGAGATCTGGGTACGAGAGGAGCAGATGATGTACAACTTCATCAACCTTTCTGATGCTGCATGAAGGACCATAAGTCTCTGGTACACATACCAGTACCAGCCATAATGGCTGTCAGATGTTCTGGTCTTGTACTGGCCTTCACACAAATGAAAAATATCTTTGAAAAATATCTTTGTATGTTAAACAATGTTGTATCAACCCTATTCAGACTTCTTGATGAGACTGGTGCAGGCATGCTCTCACTCAACATTTGCAACTTGCTCATTACTGCAGCATATTGTCTGTATATAGAGCCACGGTTTTATGAACATCATCATCTCTCTGTTGAGCAACATTTAGTAAGATCATTTTAATTTTGAGTATCTGCCGATACCGATTTTTCCCCATCTGAAAATTATATTTTTATGCAACTCCTCCAATATCACAATAGTACAATATCCCAAACCACGGACAATATACAGTCTAATATCATGATATGGCTATCATATTGATACTAGGGATGTCCCAATCACATTTTTGTGCTCCTGATCTGATCATTTAAAAATGTCATGATCGGCCCCGATTTCCGATACACTTCACATTATAAGATCACATAAGATGCACATAGGTGGAGCCAAATACTGTAGTATAAATTGACTGTAACCAAATAACTAAAATAACAGAAATGAATAACTTGATTATTTATATTTATGAGGATAATATTGAGATTTGAGCTTGATGAGGGAACATCCAGGTCATGTGCTGCAACATAATAATAGTTAGTAGTTCCAATCTAGGCTTGCATATTTCTCTATTGAAGCGGCATCTATTTGTTCACAATTTCTCATTTCTCAAGTTTGAGACATTTCATACATTTTAGGGACTTCTACTCAAGTGATTTGTTTATGTTTTCCCACCCTTGATAAGTGAAGTAAAAATAAAACTAATGTGATACTGTAGATTTCATTAGTTTTATTTCCCCCCGTTTGGGACACCATATATGTTTTGTGCCATAACTCCACGATTATGCAAGCTACATTTACACAATTGGTATTGCTGGATTCAGTAGAACCTCACCTTTCCTACAAGCCATCATATGTGTTGCTATGACAATCCATTCCAGAGTCACTACAAAGTAGAGAAGACATCTACATAGATGTACAATTCCGCCTACTGTAAGTATGTGTTCAAATGACTATATCTCATATTGACATTCAGATATTGACATTCAGTCTTTTCTAGAATGTAGAGGTATGTTCTGGCTTCAAGTATGCCAAGTTTTGAACCTCTCAGAGCTTCCATTGTGAATCTACATGCCTTTAAGTGCCTCAACCACCAGACGGACAGGCTTTATTTTTAGTTTGAGGTGTATAACTTTAAATAACAATTTCACCACTTTTGCAGTAAAATATTTTTATACAAGAATCCATTTCATGTATGGGAGGCCTTAGAGATGAGGAAAAACTATGTTGTGTTTGGTCCTAACTCCGGTAGGGGTATCTCGAAAACTAAAGCACTTTTTGACTGTTTGTTGCAGGACTAAGAGTGTGTGTGCGCGTGTGAGTTGGGCAATTAAGTCCCTTCTCTTTCTGGCCTCGCGTCCCAGGGCGACCCCTCTCCTTCTGGCCTTGGGTCCCAGGGCAACCCCTCTCCTTCTGGCCTCGCGTCCCAGGGCGACCCCTCTCCTTCTGGCCTTGGGTCCCAGGGCAACCCCTCTCCTTCTGGCCTCGGGTCCCAGGGCGACCCCTCTCCTTCTGGCCTTGGGTCCCAGGGCAACCCCTCTCCTTCTGGCCTCGCGTCCCAGGGCGACCCCTCTCCTTCTGGCCTTGGGTCCCAGGGCAACCCCTCTCCTTCTGGCCTTGGGTCCCAGGGCGACCCCTCTCCTTCTGGCCTCGGGTCCCAGGGCAACCCCTCTCCTTCTGGCCTTGGGTCCCAGGGCGACCCCTCTCCTTCTGGCCTTGGGTCCCAGGGCAACCCCTCTCCTTCTGGCCTCGCGTCCTAGGGCGACCCCTCTCCTTCTGGCCTTGGGTCCCAGGGCAACCCCTCTCCTTCTGGCCTCGCGTCCTAGGGCGACCCCTCTCCTTCTGGCCTCGGGTCCCAACAAGGCGACCCCTCTCCTTCTGGCCTTGGGTCCCAGGGCAACCCCTCTCCTTCTGGCCTTGGGTCCCAGGGCGACCCCTCTCCTTCTGGCCTTGGGTCCCAGGGCAACCCCTCTCCTTCTGGCCTCGCGTCCCAGGGCGACCCCTCTCCTTCTGGCCTTGGGTCCCAGGGCGACCCCTCTCCTTCTGGCCTTGGGTCCCAGGGCAACCCCTCTCCTTCTGGCCTCGCGTCCCAGGGCGACCCCTCTCCTTCTGGCCTTGGGTCCCAGGGCAACCCCTCTCCTTCTGGCCTCGGGTCCCAGGGCGACCCCTCTCCTTCTGGCCTCGGGTCCCAACAAGGCGACCCCTCTCCTTCTGGTGTCATCCCGGGCGCGTCGCTTCCTGTGTCACAGTCGCCACCGTCTCCGCCCCTGTCTGTGTGGCCGTTCCACACTTGGAAGCCATCTAAGCGCTACGAGCCTGATACTGGCCGCTGGACGCCGAGTCCTTTAACCTATTCCAGTTCAAAGCTTTACGGACTTGGGGTGATGAAGGGTTTTCCGCCATCCACTAGGGGGCAGTATGTCATTAGGTTTACTCTTCGGCTGAGTTAAGAGGCAGCCATTGTTGGCGTAATTGATGGCGTTGCACGTGTGGTCGTAGCCAAGGCAGTACACGCATAGACAGTGGTGGTCTTTGTCCAGCATGTCAGTCAGTCCGTCCGTCCGTCGCGCCTCGTGACACGCTCCAAATATGGACAATAAACAATTCATTCCTATGTTGATCTGACCTCACCTGACCTCAAACCCTGTACAGTCAAGACACTTCCCCCGCTGCCACCCTTAAATCACAGATATGTCACGGTCTGCACCTACTTCTAAGCTAGTCTATACTTCCTGTAAATAGTAAAAAGTAAACCAGGCAGGCAGGCAGGCAGGCAGGCAGGCAGGCAGGCAGGCAGGCAGGCAGGCAGGCAGGCAGGCAGGCAGGCAGGCAGGCAGGCAGGCAGGCAGGCAGGCAGGCAGGCAGGCAGGCAGGCAGGCAGGCAGGCAGGCAGGCAGGCAGGCAGGCAGGCAGGCAGGCAGGCAGGCAGGCAGGCAGGCAGGCAGGCAGGCAGGCAGGCAGGCAGGCAGGCAGGCAGGCAGGCAGGCAGGCAGGCAGGCAGGCAGGCAGGCAGGCAGGCAGGCAGGCAGGCAGGCAGGCAGGCAGGCAGGCAGGCAGGCAGGCAGGCAGGCAGGCAGGCAGGCAGGCAGGCAGGCAGGCAGGCAGGCAGGCAGGCAGGCAGGCAGGCAGGCAGGCAGGCAGGCAGGCAGGCAGGCAGGCAGGCAGGCAGGCAGGCAGGCAGGCAGGCAGGCAGGCAGGCAGGCAGGCAGGCAGGCAGGCAGGCAGGCAGGCAGGCAGGCAGGCAGGCAGGCAGGCAGGCAGGCAGGCAGGCAGGCAGGCAGGCAGGCAGGCAGGCAGGCAGGCAGGCAGGCAGGCAGGCAGGCAGGCAGGCAGGCAGGCAGGCAGGCAGGCAGGCAGGCAGGCAGGCAGGCAGGCAGGCAGGCAGGCAGGCAGGCAGGCAGGCAGGCAGGCAGGCAGGCAGGCAGGCAGGCAGGCAGGCAGGCAGGCAGGCAGGCAGGCAGGCAGGCAGGCAGGCAGGCAGGCAGGCAGGCAGGCAGGCAGGCAGGCAGGCAGGCAGGCAGGCAGGCAGGCAGGCAGGCAGGCAGGCAGGCAGGCAGGCAGGCAGGCAGGCAGGCAGGCAGGCAGGCAGGCAGGCAGGCAGGCAGGCAGGCAGGCAGGCAGGCAGGCAGGCAGGCAGGCAGGCAGGCAGGCAGGCAGGCAGGCAGGCAGGCAGGCAGGCAGGCAGGCAGGCAGGCAGGCAGGCAGGCAGGCAGGCAGGCAGGCAGGCAGGCAGGCAGGCAGGCAGGCAGGCAGGCAGGCAGGCAGGCAGGCAGGCAGGCAGGCAGGCAGGCAGGCAGGCAGGCAGGCAGGCAGAGCTGCTATATGGGCATGACTCATGAGGTTCATTTGAACAGATACTCATTCATACATTAATCAAGTGGTCTGATTATTAGATAACAGAACCCTTGTTGTGCTCTTATTTAGCCTTTTTAGGGTCATGGTTAAATTAATTAATTCTATGTCATGGTTGGTCAGTCACTTCACTTCCTGGTGCTGCAGGCTATAATAGTCAAATATTAGGTTTCCCAAATGTCAGGCTCACCCGTTGGCTTTAGCCTGCAGTCTGATAGATTAAAATAAGCCGCCCGCCTGCCATCATATGCAATTCTCTGAACGGATTGATTGCTTTAAAATATTCATATGGCTCTATTGTACTGTGTGCAATAATATACAGAGAACAGTGGGAAATAATTGTGCACATAAAACATTGGGAAACAAATGAACATAGAACGCTGTAACCATCGGACCCATTTAAAGGGAAATACCACTCATTTTCAACATTTGACTATGTCATTAATATACCTTAGAGCTGTTGTTTGGAAATAATAAAAATAATAAAACATTGTGAATCACATCTTGATGTTGTCATCAAGATGTGATTCACAATGTTAATGCTTTTCTTCATACCTCCAGTTCTAGGAAACACAGAATGGGGCAGACTTTTTTATTATTTCCACACAACAGCTCTAAGGTATATTAATGACATACCGTAGTAAAATGTTGAAAATGAGTGGTATTCCCCTTTAAACATTACAATGAACTCTCACCAGCAGCTGATTTCGGCACTGTGAAACTGCTGCAGGCGTCTCAGGTTGACAGCTGTGTTGACAGCTGTGAGGGCAGACACTGCAGTGCCCGTGTCTGGCAGCTTGTCTGTAAATGATCCAAGTATAGGTAAGTAAAACAAATAAACAAAAATCAGCTTCAGTTGAGAGAACTGAACCAAAATCACATTGCAGGTTTGGAGGGAAGAGATGGGGTGGGGGTCAAGAAGGTATTAGGTACTATAAAGGGGATGTATGGAAGTATAGGGATGAGGGGTTGTAGGAGTAAAGGATGAATGGATGAAACCATGAGGGGTAGAAAAGAAGGGAGGACGTATAGCGGTAAGGGGATGTAGGTTGTAAATATTGTCACAGCCCCCTGTAGCTTGGCCTACCAGGGTCTGTGCTGCCTACTGTATCTGTCTCCACAAGGCCTGCAGGTTGGGGAATTGGGTACCAATCAGTACATTGGGAGCACCTGGCCAGTATTCCCAGCGTGTTCTATAAGGACTGGGCGTTTGCCACACTCACCCTCTCTCTCTCTCTTCCTGTTGGCAGCAACACTTTTAGTTTAGCCTTTGGTTTGCACCATTCAACACCCCACACTACATTTACCACACATCCACTCACCAGTCTCACCTACAGTACACTACTGATTTCACTGATTAACACACCCACACGATTAAGTTGTTTATATTGTAAATAAATATTGGTTTGTGCACTTTTAAAAGCCGTGTCTTCCTCCTTTTTGTTATGGCCTAGAGCCAGGTCATGACAATAATTATGATGAAGGGGTGTGGGGTTAGGGGGTTTGGCGACAGACCATGTGACTGAGCCAAGCGGGGTGAAATGCCGCTCCTCCATCCGGGGGTTGTATAGTCATGATCCCCCCCCCACAATGAAATGGTGGGGATGAGGGGCCAAGCGCCTGTGAACCCAGAGGCCGGTGAGGGCTGCAGGTTCCAGTGGGGATGAAGTCTGAGTATTCAGCTTTGGGTTCCATAGAGCTAAGCGGTGTCAGATGAGGCCTGAAGACCCCCATCAGAAGAACCTGAAGGAAAGGATAGTGGCGAGCACACAGAAAAAAGGGGGAGAATGGGGTGGTGGAGGGATGCGAGATAGGGAACAAGAATGGCAGCTGATCATTGCGATGTATAAATCCCTTAATTGGTCTGAAGGGAGGAGATAAGGGTTATCAGAAATGTTTCGAATCAGGTGAGTGTGGGAGGAGAGGTTATCAAGTAGATTGGAGATAAATAAGTGAGGGAGAAGTCATCTTGTCATCTTTATTGCTCTATGGATGCATCTGATGTATGCATGAATGTGTTGTCCTTTATACATTAGACTTCAGACGTAATGAGTGACATTTGTTTCAATCTAGAAATCTGGAAATCTAATTTCAGTACAAAACTTCACTGGAAAAGTTGCTACACATCGATGTCTGGTCCCTGAACATAAGGCCTGATTATACTTGACACGTACATAGCTGCAACAGTCTGCGGAAAGCAGATACATGCGTGGTTTACACTACAATTTGGTGTCTCGTTCTGCACTTTCCACTTCTGCCTGCATACTTTCATCTCTTCTGACAGTAAGCAATTTGTTTGGCCGTGTCAAGCATGGATGCATGTTTGTGTGTGAGTGTGTTTTATCTTTGGCAGCCTAGGGCATGTGCACAAGTTGTTTTTGAAGGGCTTACAAATGGCCGGCCTCTCCAAAAGGAGGGCTAACATTTAGTAAGGTACTGCTCACTAGCAGCCATTATAGGAAGCCTCTCAATTTGGAGGAGGCATTGTTTCCTTATCCATGATGTCTGCTGTGTCTGACAAGTAGCTATACTGTATTTAACAATGTTCTGCCTTATAGGCACGTTATTGTATCTGGCTATAGTTCTCCTATCGTCTGACTGTTTATGTCCTTTGTACAAGGCATCATTGCACTTCTGTTTATGTGGACATAAATAAACATCTCAAATGTCTTTGGTGGGTAACTCTGGCATCCTCAGGCTTGGCAGTGATATTGGTAAGGCACGCTCCCGACACCGGACGCCCATCTTGTTTCTATGACAACACTATTCTGTCCGGCCTGAGGGGGGAAGTAGGAGATGAGACGAGACGACGGGATGGGGGAATAGGATGGGAGAGGAGGGCAGAGGAGAAAATAAGGGTGAATTGGAACGGAAGGAACGGGAGCAAAGCGGAAGCAGAGCGACAGGGCAATTACAGCATATTAAATCCATCAGTTCAGGTGTCAATGAAGAATATAATGAATGATGACAGTTTGTATATGAGAGCAGTCGTTCCCACTCAGCACAGAGGTGTATCACCTTGTACGGTGATGGCTAAAGGGCTTCAGAAAGGAAAACAAACAACATTGAGGAATGTGTTGAGATAATCGTTGTCATAAACCCCCAGTCTGTGTGTTATTGGTGCGTGACATCAGAAACACAACACAACTAACTATCCTCACTGGTTGACTAAGCCAGTTGTTATCAACGTTATCAGGCTGAGACTTTCTGCAAACACGTATCCTGTTCTAATATCAGCTGATCATAGTTTTATACATCCAGCGCAGCGATAGTTCATGGAGCCACAGAGGCTACTTCTATGTGGTATGTATAAATGTGGTATATGGCACACAATTGAAAGTTATGTTGTAATGTCTTCATCTTATGCTCTGCTCTGGGTGGGTTGTGGTCTCAGATTGTCTATGTTACACAGGTAATCTGTGATATCACATGAGCACACCGCCTTAAACTAAATGCAATAGCTTTGCAAGTATGATTGAACCCTACAAACCCTCCCGCGCACTCAGATCAGCCAACGCAGGGAAGCTGGAAGTACCCTCACTAAAAACGCCGGGACAACGCTCCACACGTCCCAGACTCTTCTCCCTTCTGGCTCCAAAACTGTGGAATGCACTTCCCATTGCAGTCAAAACTGCAGCATCACTCCCAATCTTCCGCCGTAGTCTGAAAACCCACCTTTTCAGACTCCATCATGGCCCATAGCACTTACCCCACCCCCTTAGATAGCACTTCCGTAGACTTAGATAGCATTTGATACAGACTTATAGCATGTTATGTAGACAGCACTATAATTGCATTGTATATAGTCATAGCACGCCATAGTACATTATGTATAGTTTCATTATATAGATATTCCACTGTTACTTTCTTAGCTTACGCATGTTTCATGATAAATGCTTTTATGTGATGTATTCCCATGCTTTTGTTCTTGCTTAATGTAAATCGCTCTGGATTAAGAGCGTCTGCTAAATGCCTAAATTGTAAATTGTAAATTGCAATAAATGGTAAATGGTTCATCCTGAGCTGAAGTGAAGTGTCTCAATGAACTGTAGTTGTTTTGTAGCAAGAGGTTTCTCCTTTGATGCTTTTTGTTTTAGCTGCATGGTGTGTGTGAGAGAAGTTTGTATGAATCTGGTCTGAACCCAGCAGGAGTTACAAATACAATCTACAGACTATAGTTCTTCAATCCCAACATTGGAGTTCAAAAGCATAGCACTGATAGGCTGAGAACCAAGTTCAGCGCTGTGTGTGTGTGTGTGTGTGTGTGTGTGTGTGTGTGTGTGTGTGTGTGTGTGTGTGTGTGTGCGTGCGTGCGTGCGTGCGTGCGTGCGTGCGTGCGTGCGTGCGTGCGTGCGTGCGTGCGTGCGTGTGTGCGTGCGTATGTGTGTGTGTGTGTGTGCGTGTGTGTGAGAGGAGAGAGAGATAATGGCATAGGAGTTGCTGAGCCATGAGTTTATATCCTGTCTTCTAATTGCATGTTTCTTGGTCCAATCACCATCAAGGGAGGAATAACCTCTGAGTCAGGATCTGAGGGAGAGGAGAGGGGAGGAATTTGAAATGTCAAACATCAGCATTACAGTGCAAACTACTCTGACGATGATCTTAAAGTGATGTCCCCTGGAAACACACTGTATACTGTATACTCCTCTAACTAAATGATAAAGTAAGAAAGAAAGAAAGAAACACACGTCTTGCAAAAATCAAAATCCCACAATGCACTGCGATGCAAGGTGTTTGTAGATCTGCTCTTTTAAGTGACAGTGAAATGAGTGAATGTGTCGTCCATGGGTTTTATAAACGTCAAGCCAATCCAAAGCATCAACAACAGCTTGTGACTAAATAGTACATTGGATCCATTGGAACAAAGGTTCTTATTTTTACATTTACTGAAAAGTAACGGTTTTGGACATACAGTACAAGGTTTCTACCCAACAGCGATGAATGAGTGTGTGCGTGCGTGTGTGGCCTGTGAATATGGAGATTTGTCAGTTGATCGTGGAGACGAAGTTCGGATGGAGTGGGTGAGGGGGTGTAAGGCAAGAGGAGATGAGAGGAGAGGAGAGGAAGGGAGGAGAGGATAGAAGAGGAGACAATGGGAGGAGAGCAGAGCGGTGGAATGAACAGCTTTGATCTTTGCTTTGAAGGAGAGAGGAAACGGCGGTAATTGACTCTCTCTCTCTCTCTCTTCATGCATTCTTTTGTTTTAATCTGAGAGGAAGATGGAAAGAAAAATGACTCATATCCTGCAGAATGAAGTACAACAGGCACGCACGCACGCACGCACACACACACTAAGTCCTAAGAGGGGCAAAAAAGTATAGTCATTAATGAAGAAGGGGGAGGTAGAAGGCAGCGAGAGAGAGAGAGCTGGTTAGGATGGTCGAAAGGCAGAGGAAAAATGAAAAAATAGAGGAGCGAGACAGACAGACAACAATCTTGATATTGTGAGAACGATATAGAAGGCATTTGTTGAATCGACCTCAGGTCTTAATGGGTTCATCATCATCCTTCCACTGCCGTTGTCGAGTCTAATTAGGGATGTAGGATTAACATTAAAGAAGAGGATCCAAGGAACTCTGTTCCAGTGAGGTGAAAAAAAAGCCATTTTTATTTAAGAGTTAAGGCATGGTAAAGAACATATAGTGCACCGCAGTCCTGACGTCACTGTCGGTAGAGGTAGTCAGTCCCCAGGTTCATGTATTTTTTATTTGCATTGAAATCCCCATAGGGGGATTTTAGATCTCTTCATATATGAACTGCGTTTGAAAAATAAACCGATCACCCCGGCCTTTTCACTCATATGGATATGAAGCATCGACTGAAGGTGGAAATGTACAAATAATATACCCAAAGAGTAACAAAATAAGCGTTAGAAACGAGTCAAACAACACATAGACTACATTTCCGGGTAGGCGGGTGGCTGCATCTGCCCGTCGCACAACAGAAACTGAATGTTAATTACGTTATTTTTATTTTATTGATATTTAATGTTTCGTGGTTAGTACGAGTCGAGTCACCACCAGCTGAGCTTACACCAACGAGGAATCTCAGGAACGCAATGTGTTGACAGCTGGGCGTGACGTATTATTAGCAGCGACATTGCCTTCATATGTATAGTTTCAAGGCTATTGTGGCCACATTCATTCCCTTTTCTCCAGAAACTGGCTGTATCAAATATGAATGGACATCATTAACGACACACTGACACCATTCCCCTGACAGATTTTTTTCAAACACAGTTCTTATATGAAGCGATCTAAAAATGGGGATTTCAATGCAACTTAAAAAATACATGAACCTGTGTACTGGCGCCCTCTACTGAAAGTGACGTCAGACTTCGGTGCTCTATTACAAAAAGAAGGACCAACGCTTTCCGGCACTCAGCCTAGGACGTCATTATATAGCGACCATCATGATTGAAAACACTTGACAGCAATCAGTGTCACTGTCAGTCTAATACAGCACAATAAATGTCATAACATCAATGTCCGCACATTATAAATCATAACAGTTAAGTCCATATGGTTTCAGATACATGGGTATAGAAACGACTGGGAGGTTTTGTAAGAGAATACAATAAATAAATGAAAAGACAGAATCCCCAAAACAAATACCAGAAAAAGGTTGTGAACAGTGTGTGAGAAGGAGGAAACCTT
This sequence comes from Protomyctophum parallelum, assembly GCF_964188405.1. Taxonomy (NCBI): domain Eukaryota; kingdom Metazoa; phylum Chordata; class Actinopteri; order Myctophiformes; family Myctophidae; genus Protomyctophum; species Protomyctophum parallelum. Next base: position 31,902,463 of record NC_139702.1, on the reverse strand, counting down.
TAGAGAAAAGGGGAAAATCGATTTCGTCATTTAGACCAGGGAAGTTCGTAGCTTTCAGGGTGACAATCCAGAACGTTTCTCTCTGCAGCAACTGCTTTAATCTATCGCCGCCTCTCACAGTTTTAGCGATGATTTCTATAGCAATGCTTTTTAGAGAGCTTGGGTTGGCATGATGAGCCTCTTTGTAATGTACCGCCATGGTATAATCAGGGTTTTCAGTGAGTATTGCATACTTGAGTTCTGCTAGTCTATCTTTTAGTCTGCGCTTAGGTGTCTATTCTCACAGGTTATTGGCGGCAGTTCGCCATAGATCTGCTCTTTGGTTGGATGAGTTTTCCAGGAGATGTTTTTAACACACATGAGGAGTCTTTTATATACGCCATCAAGCCGGTCTTGTAATTCCTTCTTCAGCACCATATAATAGGATGCTTTCAACACATGCCCTGAAGACAGAGACCTTGGTGGAGGTTGAAACGCTGGACTGCATTCCAGGCTTGTCCCTTTCTGGCAAGAAAGTCCTTTCTGCTGTCAGCCACGCATACCAAAGCCTACACGGGTTGTGCAGTCGACGCGTTGTGATTGGCCAGTCGCTGTGATTGACAGCCTAAACCTAACCCTAACCCTAACCTTAACCTTAGTAAACTTAACTTGCCCGGTGTCGTGGTTATAAACACAACCCGTGTAGGAATTAGTATGTAGCGTCAGCCACATATGAACTCAGATATTTAAAGACCTCGACTTCCTTAATGTGTAATCCATCCATTGATGTAATACTTTGATGGGTAGGGTCCTCATTCATAAGCATGCACTCCGTTTTCTTGGCATTTAGCCGAGTCCTACTTTGCATGGCAGCGGCTTCTTCAAATGAGATGAGCAGCGTCTGAGCAGATTGTATACGTGCTCTGCGGTCAGGGCGACATCATCCGCATAGTCAAGGTCAGTCAGGTATTTCTCGCTCTGACGACCTGCAGATCTCCTTCCAACCATGAGGGGGTTAATGACAGCAGAGGATGGCATGTGAAACCCAGTGAAACGGAGGAAGGTGGAACTGCTGGTAAATACATTCAGGAATCATAGAAGAACCCAATTTATGTATATTCATTCAGACCTTTTCAAACCCCTACTGTGTACTATTGACACTTTTATTTTGGTTTATGTATTTGACAGGGATGGTGCACGCATTAATAAAACATTTCTGTAAACTATAGCAGCTAGAAGCTAATGATGTAAGCTTTTCATCCATGGGTGCCAGAATCTGCAATCTATACCTGTCTGTTTGATTCAGTTTGATTTGTTTCCATTCTTTACCCTTCGTTCCTCATTCTCTACATCTGTGCGCTTTTTACCTATATAAAACACATTGCACGCTTGATTGAAAGATATACAACTGCAGGATACAATGCAAGCGTTGTGTGCTGCGTTGTGTGCTATTTTCTTTAAATATATTTTTTATCCCACGATATTGTAACCCATTTTTCACCCCTGTGTCAATCATCTAATGTGATCCTGGGCTCTACACACCCTCCACCAACCTAGTCCCCATATATGGGGGACAAGGGGAGAGCAACGGACTTGAACTCATGCTTCCTTCATGCCTGAGTGTCCAAGTTGCTCCTTTACACCTGACAGGGGGGACGTAGCGGTTGGACGTAGCGCGTGGAAGGAACACGTTATTACAACCAGTTCCTTTCCCCTCTATCAGGCGCCCCAGCTGGCCAGGGGCGCCTGTGAGGGTACCTACCCTAGGGGACACGGGGAGAACATGCAAACTCCACACAGAAAGGCCCTTTCGCCAACCCCACCTTCGGGTATGGGCACTGATGACGCGGAGGAGGAAACACGCCGCCAGCACCCACAGCGTCCCGAGCGGGAATCGAACCCAGGACCTTCTAGCTGTGAGGCGACAGCCTCACAGCGTGTTATCAAAGACGTGTTATTAAACTACTGAGAGGTTGCTTGTGACACATCCATCAACTGTCGACTCTGATCGTTTACTTGCCTCTCTCTCTTCTCCACCCCTGCTCCTCAATCCTCTCAATCTCCGATTATTTCTCACATTATTTTGTTAAGTTCAGGATGTGACATTCTGCACGCACGCACGCACGCACACATGAATGCACGCACGCACGCACGCACGCACGCACGCACGCACGCACGCACGCACGCACGCACGCACGCACGCACGCACGCACGAATGCACGCACGAATGCACGCATGAATGCACGCACGCACGCACGCATGAATGCACGCACGCACGCACGCATGAATGCACACACGCACGCACGGACACATGCACGCACGCACGGACACACGCACACACGCACGGACACACACACGAGTATCCCTGTGTACATGCATACCTGTACTGTAAGTCTGAGTGATATGTGTGCAGTGCACGCACGCACACACACACACACACACACACACACACACACACACACACACACGCACAAGCATGCATCGATGCACAGGTGTTCAGCATGTATAATGGTAAAAGCAGTTGTCAGTCAGTCATGTGTGTTATAGAACCCCAAATGTCACCATTCTCATTCTGATACTGCATGGGTTCACTGACTGAGCCTCTCTCTCTCTCTCTCCATCCGCTTCTCCTTCACTCACATAAGCTTATGGAAGTTAATTACACTCCAAATTTGGAACCGAGATCAATTTAAGAAAAACAAAACACAAAAGGAGAGAGAGAGAGAGAGAGAGAGAGAGAGAGAGAGAGAGAGAGAGAGAGAGAGAGAGAGCTACCTGCTATTGGACCTGAGCTATATCTCTGATAAATATGGGAGGGGATGGCGAGGGAAGCTTCCCCTCCCCAAACCCCAATTGGACGGATAGGTGGGTGGCTTCCCTTTGTTGTCTCCACCAGGCCGAAGGCATGTGGGGAGAGTATGTTTTGCACTCCGTCCGTCCGTTTGTGTGTCCGTCCGTCCGTCCGTCCGTCCGTCCGTGTGTCCGTGAACAGCTAATCTCGGCCACCGTTAACCCGGTCGATGCCATATTTTGCACACACACTCCCTGGATGCCAACCATGAACCTCTGCCCCAAACTTTCCAGAACGGCCTGTTATAGCGCCACCAGGAGGCCGCTTTGTGCAAAACAAGTTTTTGCACAGTACACCTACAGATTTTGTCCAAACATCACGCAAATTGGTACACAGTCTCTCTAGAGCCATTCAACGAAACGGGTCTTTCAGATTTATCAGACTCCATCCTGATTGGTTAAGATTGGCTTCCAAAGTTCACAGGAGTGCTCAGTTTCAAACAAAATGCTGCAAATCATGAACACATTGCGTGATTTCCGTGAAATTGTGCACCCACATTCCCACTAGGCCGAGGACGAAATGCCACATGAACAATTTCAACTCAGCCTCAAGGTGTCGCTATAACTGCCCGAAAAGTGTTTTTACCTCTAACTGCACGGATCTGTGGATAACCTGGTGGAGACCTGTGCCCGGAAGGGCACTTTTTCTAGTTTAAAGTAGATTATAAAGTTTGCATCATTACCTAATATGATAATGAGCTATGCAAATATATTTTCTTCAATCCACACATGCATACAAAAGTGAAAGAATATCTCAAAGAAGAAGACAAAGAAGATTTGACCATTGCGAGGGGAGTTTATTTGTTTATGTGTATTGTGTCATTAGTAATCCATTCATTTGGCACATAAATGTGCTTGGCTGAGGAACCACTGGACAGACGCTACCATCTGCGGGCAAGTTGTGACTGAACGTCTCTATATGACAGATTCCCGCCTAGAGTAGATGGAATGATGTGGCCAGCACTGATCCTTGGCTGGCTTCACGTAGCCACGGGGCGACTGCCCAGAGTGGTGGATGGCACTCCAGATGCGCGCTTCATGTCTGTGAATCACTTGGTGCCTCATAAACAACCTGATTTTGGTGGGCTCCGTCTGGATGTTGTTTATGGTAGCCTATTAGAGCTGTGCTCTTCTCTCCAAGCTCATGTAAAGGATATGCACATCCCAGTTTTTAAATACGGTGCTGGACTCAAAAAGTGATCAAATGAAGAAAAAGTAGAATGTCCGCACACAATATAATTCTGCTCCCCGTCATTTTTATTTTAACCTACAACAACAACGTTTCACCCTTCCGGGCTTTCTCAAGTAAGAAAGCTAGTACTTGAATTCCCCTTTCATTGTCAATGGCAAATCTTGAGACGTACATCAATTTATGTTAGCGGACATTTGACATTGCTATTATAAGGTGGTCCCTTATTGGCCAAGCGCTCCCACCAGCATGTGATTGGTTAGCCGATTTGCTCGTTTACATATGACATTTTCCCTTCAATGTCAATGGCGTTTAATGTTTTGATGTTTAATTTACGTAATATTTAGCGGAATTCTGTTCATTGTCAAAGGGAAATGTTGAGACGAAAGCTGTTTATAGAAGGGGCTAGCGCCCCCCATCCGTGTGAAGTGAGGGTCGCTCTTATCATTATACATCATTGTTCTGGCCTCAGTGCTGTTAGTGTTTAGAACCATATAGTGGCAGGCCAATGTATTTTGGCTCTTGTTTTCTGAGTTCCTCCTGTTAATTGTTCATTTAGACTCCTATTGAGTGTTGGCAATCAAGGGATAATCAGGTAGTTTAGCCTCAGTCGCTCAGTGTGAATTCAGCTCAGTTTGAGAAGCCAGCTTCATTAGACGGTCAGGCTTTTTGTTTGTGCTTAAAGGAGCATTCATTGATTTGGGTGATTTGGAAAAAAAAACCCGGTCCGCCCCGGTAATAAGATGTGCACATGCACGCATTACAGTGGGGGGACACGCGACAGGCCAACAGCACCCCACTCGATCATGATTGGCAGAAGGCCCCTCTATCTCTATCCTGATTGGATGAAGGGTGGGCCACCTAGCCAAAAACGAAACCTACGTTTTTTTTTACACAAGGGGTTAACTGGGGACAGGGAGGAACTCCTTATATGGTCAGCACACTCTATCAAAACAAAACAAAAGGTGATATTTGAAATCACTGAATATACCTTTAAATAATCAAAGATTGTAAGTATAACTTTTCCGAATACATTGTGAATCTTATGTTTAATTGAATGAGTGGTGTATTTGGAGTTCTGTGCTTTTGTTTGTTTGACATGTGCTACTTTGTCATGCCTTTCTGGTACCTAAATGTTTGATTTGCTGTATTTGAGTACATGCTTGATGTTTGATACGGTTTGTTTTATACTCAACTGTTTTACTTACCTGTTTATCCATTCCAGTGTATGATTGTTACATTATGCTACTGTGTAAAGAATATTACGGCAGCAGTGATACAGTGATAACAAATATCATTTTATTGATGTACCTTCAATTCTTTGATGTTCATGTGAATTGTGTAGTATTATGGGATATTTACACACATGTTTTTTCTGTATTTTGTCACAGTTTTACAAGAAATAACTTCTATGTGAAGTTTGGTCAAGATCAACTCCTCTCTGACTGCTTTTTGTGGAAGGATGTTTAGCTCACACGCAGTCACGCGTACGTGTGGTGAGGGCAGAAGAATCATCATACATCATCTCATGAACGGTTAGCCGATTTGCTCGTCTACATATGACGTGAATTTTCCCTTCATTGTCAATGGCATTTCATGTTTGTGTTGCCACAAACGTACGTCATATTTGAGGGACATATGACCTAATTTCTCCTTTCATTGTCAATGGCAAATATGAGACGTGTGGGGACAAAAGCTGCATAGGAGGGGCCCTCAAAAACAATAACAGCGTGGAGTGGTGGTGATGTCATTTTGATGACACGCATCGGTGTAGTCAGGCATGCACGGCAGCCGTTGTATTGTGAGTGAGGTCATAGGGAGTCAAGGAGAGGGTAAATCATTGTCCATAAGGAGATGATAAATAGAGGATAAATGAAATGTATAGGCTACTGTAGATTCAGAATTGATGATGAACCACCAATCGAGGAAGTAGCATCAATATTCCCAGACTAAGGCCCTCTGTTCTGATTTTACATACCAATCGAGTCATGACAACCTCTACTGCCAAATGCCCAGGAATGGACAGATCCCCTCAGATGCTAGACTGTTGCCAGACTGTTGCCTCTCGCAAGTTTCATATGCTTCCATCATACAGTCTGGAGCAACGGAAGTTCTATCATGAGTAAAATATAAAGCGGAAATGGAGCCTCCTCCCCACTTCCGTTTTGTCTTTACAGTCGCAACCACAACCACACAATTAAAGTCAGTCTCTCTCTCTCTCTCTCTCTCTCTCTCTCTCTCTCACACACACACCTGGCTATGCACCAGGATTACCGCTTACCGCTATATGAGCATTGTCCTTCAACGTGAACAAAACAATTCTATTATTCCTGCCAGGTGCTAAATTAATTGGCCATATAATTTAATACACGTCACGTGCCTTAGATAGTATGTGCGTGTGCTGTGCAGCATCCCACTGATTGCCACACCTGTGTGGCGTAGCGGTTCTTTCAATCACAGAGGCACTGCACTTTGTGCTGTTTCTGCGCTAGCACCATACCTTTGAGCTTCTTACCAGTGCTTCAGCCTTGGAACATGCCAGTAATTGATGTCGCTCCAAAATGACACTTCACAGAGCGGGGAGCTTTCCTGTCAAGTCGAACCTGATGAAGTGGAGGATGCGAGGACTGGGAAGTTTGAGTATCAGCATTCAGCATTCAGCTTCTCTCTCTCTCTCTCTCTCTCTCTCTCTCTCTCTCTCTCTCCGTATCACTCCATCCATTCCTAACGATTGCCTCATTTGCTCTCCAAGCCCTCGATAAAAGCATTGCCTAAAATAAACTGTGATAACACAGGGGACGGGAGAACACGCACGCACGCATGCACGCACGCACGCACGCACACACACACGCACGCACGCACGCACGCACGCACACACACACACACACACACACACACACACAGATGCATTTGTTTGAGAGTGCATGTGAAACGGGGGCGTTCTCTTAACAAACGACGGCTGAGAGGCTCTCAGTGAGAGCAACACACACCCAGTGCAAATGTGTCAATTCCATAAATAGATGCTCTAATGAACAGAGAGAGGGAGCATGCATTAGTGAAGTGCATGTACGTGCACGTCCACATACACGTGCATGACTGTGCACCACAGACTTTCTCTGTACTACACTTTTATTGACCGACAACAGATTCCGTTTGAACTGACTCGGAGCTTCACATATAATGACAGCCACACGCACGCTTACACACACACACACACACACACACACACACACACACACACACACACACACACACACACACACACACACACACATGCACGCACACGCAGTGTGAAATTGAGATGGGGCCACTGTGAAGGTCTCAGCAATCACCGACAGGTTTACCACTAGTCTCTTTTCCATTTGTCGTTCATTCGATCTGCACCTCCTCTTCACCTCGATCTGTTTTATTCTCGAGTCTCTGTGGCCAATCACTCTGTCTATTCAACACCTGTCTTTTCACCTCTCTTTCCCTCACAACTTCACAACTCTCTCTCTCTAACTTGCAGCTCCTATAGATGAATCAGCGGAGCAGTGCCCTGTAGGTCAGCTGTATATGCAACCAATGCATGCTTGCTGTGTCAAGCTGCGCTAAAAAGGGATTGTGACATTAAAAAAAGGTTTTTGTAATATTTCTTTTTTTTGGGAGGGTTTTCTGAGCTCAATTGCACCTGAACTTTTAACATTCAGTAGATTTTTTGTGGTCTGGGGGTTTCTGGCTTAAACAAGTGCTCTGATTTCCCTGCTGTTTGTGATGCCACAGCCTGCAAATCCCAAATAGGTATGTCAACAGGGTTGCAACTCAAAACGATTCCAAACCCCAGAGAAAACTCCAGACCACAGAAAACCCACTGAAAGTTCAGGCTTTTTGGGTGTACTGTAATTGAGGTCATAAAACCTAAAACAGAAACGACAAATAAAAAACCTTTAATGTGACACCACAGCTATGATTGCACCCATGGCAGCATGGATTTGCCTATAGGAGCCTACATACCTAATAGGCATGAACCAGCGCATTCTCACTTTCAAGCTGTGAAAAGGTAACGGCTTGGGACGGATTTGACCATATACTATTACCTATTACTATATACCTACAGTATTGTCACATGCAGGGAAGTGATGATTTACGATCCTTTAACTATCGGGACGTAATCGGGTAATTCAGAACGCGCTGGAGTGAGAACTGCTGAGTCAGCGGACTCAGCAGAGCCTGGCGGCTCGCTTGGCGGTGCCTCTCGTGCCTCAAGTACACTACTTGAGAGTGGGAATATGTTGCTTGAACAGCTGAACACACACACACACACACACACACACACACACACACACACACACACACACACACCAGTACCAGACAGGGTACCACAGCACTTATCGCAACCTTCAACTATAAACATTCACACAAGGTGTGAGTGCGCGTGTGTGATTCCATTGTGTGAATTCCGTCTGCCACATGTCGAGATAGACGGCAGTGTGTGTGTGTGTGAAGATGATCATTAGATGTTCATTCCCTCTGAAGTTCTATAAACCCCCTCCTCAAACAGATTGACATTCTTGACCTCGCCTCACACCCCCTCCTCTCCTCTCTCCTCCTCCCCAATAGGCTCCTTTCACATCTCTGTGTCTGCTTTCATTACACTTACTGTATTTACAGTAAGTACTGAGCGTTTCAGATGAACTAAGATCCCAGTGTAAGTTATTCAACCATGTGCTCTGTTGTCTTCATGCTCTGAAACACACACACACACACACACACACACACACACACACACACACACACACACACACACACACACACACACACACACACACACACACACACACACACACACACACACACACACACACACACACACACACACACACTCTCTCTCTCTCTCTCTCTCTCTCTCTCTCTGCCTTATTGCCTTCTTTCTTTCCTCTTGGTCCTTTCATTCACTCTCATCTATCAGGAGATTTGATTGGTGGATCTCTGGGATCGTGTCAGTCACACACACGAGCAAAATCCATCCATCGAAACCCATCTCAGCGCGATGCGAACTTCCTGCCAATTAGATCCATAACAAGTACAACATGCGCACACACACACACACACACACACACACACACAGGCAGTTTGTCAGTCACACTGGCACAGCGCAGTGCAGCCAGCTTCCTGTCCGATCGGCGTGTCATTCCATCTCGCTGTCCGTACAGCGGTGGTTTTATAATTAAACACAGAGGAGCCTCATTACAGACACACAGAGAGGCAGCACAGACACAAGACACATTAAATATACACTCTCTTTGCAGCCTGATGTAACAACTCCCAACATGAACATGGTAGCATCCATGCTGCAATGTAGAAATACTATGTTACATGTAAAGTCCGGAATTAAAAAATGTATTGAGTAAAAGTATAATAGTATTAGTAGTACCAATTGTAGTGGAGTAAAAGTGCAATATTTGCCACTGAGATGTAGTAAAGTAGAAAACAGAAAATTGGAATTACTCCAATAAAGTCAAAATGCTCATATTCAGTTCAGTTGTTAGCGTCAAACTATGGCAAATTTCAGCAAGAACACAGAGTCTATACTAGTCCGACCATAATATCAAGCATATTGTTATTTTAGTCATGGCCTGGCCCCTAATTTCATTCTAGAGTCACTTCTGAGCCTGAATGCAGCCTTAGAGAGTCCTTCTCACAATGCCCTCCATGCCCAGGGCAGTAAAGTACTGTTGGTGACTGTTTTCATTTGTAGCGGGACAGTATTTAATACTCGCACGGGAGGTGACCGTATCCGGACCGCACGGAAGACTAGGGATTTGGGGATGAGAAAATATCCCCCTTTCATCTGCAGCTAGGCTGGCAGACCGGCTAATGTAACTTTAATCTGTCGAAAGAACAGAGGAGAAGGGTTTCTGCAGAGGAAACATGATTTTGACAATTCCGACCTTCAGGCAGCACTATACTTATATACCAGTAGTGGTTATTCCCTACCAGGAGCTCTACATTTCAAAGTTATTTAAAAGGTGACCAAATACAACCACCGTATAAGGCACACTCTCCGGTCCCTTTTAGGAGGCCTGACCACACAGCAGGGCATAACTATATCCACTGTGGAAGTGGATAAAAGAGGAGATAGACAGCTAGAGAGTGGATCAAGTCTCTGATCTTTACTTCAAAGCAAACTTACAAAATCACACAGGTTCTGTCACTGATTCATTATATCACTTCCTAACCTAGCCCTCCCATTCCCATGAAGACATCACTGCCGCTAGAGGGCAATATCCCCCTGGGTCACAGCGTTATTTTATTCTATTGGAATTGGTATAAATCTTAAGATTGCGTCATACAAGAAGTTGAACTGTGTTCCAAAACTAAACAAACCAGCTGGCAGATTTGACTCGTTATGGATATGAAGCATCAACTGACGGTTAAAAGTACAAATTTATCCCAAAAAGAGAGTCACCTATACCTGACAATATCGCCGGGCTGATTTGTTTATTCTTGGAACACAGTTCTTATATGATGCAATCTAAGATTTCCCTATGGTAATTTCAATAAAAAAAAATACTTACGTGATCCAGTAGCGGGAGTGATGTCAGGACTTCTGTACTCCTCTCTAGTGTCCACCACAGTATTATTTGCTCAAAATAACAGAACATTTTTAGTGGAACCGCAACTATTGCAGCAGAAACCCATTGTAACCTAAGTCCAAAGTTTCAGTTGGAGTGATTAAACCGTTGGGCAGGCTGTCTCGACTTCAGACAAAGCTTATCAATCTTCCACGCCAGCGCTTCTGAACTCAGGTGTCATGACCCCAAGAGAGCCACGAGATTAAGTGAGGTAAGAAAGAGAAAGAAAATCAATGCCAGAGCTGCAATTATCTTAGCATGTCTCTGCAATTTGTGTGCTTTTTGTCTTGAGGGAATTATGAATATTTGCTAGTCCTCGACTCCCACCAGCAATTAACAAAATGGAAAAGGCTAAGAGAGAGGGGGTGGGGGAGAGAGAGAGAAAGAGAGAGAGAGAGAGAGAGCACAAGAGAGAGAGCACAAAAGAAAGAGAGCACAACTTCACAAGAGAGAGAGAGAGCAAGGCAGAGATCTTAAAATAACCATGTTTTGGAGTCATCTTTCCAAATTGTGCAGCTACACCAGATGGTTGCCAGGGCGTGTTGCGTCATTGTGCGAGACAGTACCCTTATTTATACTCAAAGGACAGTATACAGGCCCAGGCCGTAGCGTAACGGTCTGGGCACCGGACTGGTAATCCAGTCGCAGTGTGCCGCGGGTTCGACTCCCGGACCCGACACGGCCTTTACTGCATGTCATCCCCCCATCTCTCTCCCGTTTCCTGTCAGCCTACTGTCTGTCCCTTCAAAAATCAATAAAAGGCGTAAGCCGCAAAAAAAATATCTTAAAAAAAAAGAAAAAAAAGGACAGTATACAGAGTGACACAAGTAACTATAACAACCATGTGTGAACATGGTTGTTAAAAAAAATAAACACGGACTAGAGCGCAGAAGTCTTGACATCAATCGCTCATCTTAAAATCGTCTCATAGATAGATAGATTGATTATTTATTTAAGTGTCATGCTTCCGAAGAAGCCCAGCCCATATGGACTTACAGGACACTTTTTACAGTTTACATAAACAATGACAATAAACCGACATGACGGTTTGCAAACAATGATCAAGTGAATACCGAACTGACTAATACGCTCCAGATCCTTACAAGGCAGATTACATAATATAAAACATAAAATAAAATACACCATTAGGCCTGTGACAGGAGACACATGTACCTACTTGAAAAGCTGGGATTGTCTTCTATACTCCAGGCTCTAGAAACATATATGAGAATTGTGGTCCAAAAATAAACAAACTGTCTTGGCGATATTGTCGGGGAGGTGTCTCTGTATCGTTTAAGACAGTCAGTCATGTCTGTTTCTAGTGAAAATGTAACTAATTTGGCAGCAGTAACATTAGCGTTTTCTCTCAGTCACTTGGTTCTTCATATCTATATGAGTGAAACGGCCAGGATGATCTGTTTATGTTTCAAACACAGTTCTTATTATTATGACCCCTATGGGGATTACAATGCAAATTAAAAGCCTGTGGAGTGTGGACTTAGCGCCCTCTACGGATATTGACGTCGATAGACTTCAGTGCTCTTAGTATCAAATATCTAAATACCGAATCAAGCAACTTAAAAACGGTCTGGGGCTCACAAAATACATTAAAATAACCCCATAGATACACATGCAAATTAAAAGCCTGTGGACTTAGCGCCCTCTACGGATATTGACGTCGATAGACTTCAGTGCTCTAGTATCAAATATCTAAATACCGAATCAAGCAACTTAAAAACGGACTGGGGTGCTCACAAAAGACGTTAAAATAACCCCATAGATGTTTGGAAGTGAAATATCCCTTTAACATTCACAGACTTCATTGATTTAAAGTCAATAAATAACAAAGCCATACAGTTCTGTCGTCTCTTCTTTCCACCAAATATTAACAAAGTATCGCTATAGTGGCATCGATAAGGATCAATATGTGTAGGTATTTGTGTGACAGGGGGTCTGTGAGTGGGGTGACAGGGCTGGCTTTGCCAGCTCACAGGCGCACCTGCAGCCGATTGTGTCAATTAAATGAAGGACAGCTAATGTGCTTGTGTTCTCTGTTGCAGTGAGAGGCAGGGTCCAGACGGAGCCACACAATACTCCACATTCCTGCCTGCTAGAATTGGATGTTTAATGTCACACGCGGTGACTGTTTAGTTGAGGTTATAGGATTCACATTGAGGACACTGTGACTTGATACATTATAGTTTTGGCCCACTTTTTAATCCGTTTTAATACCTTCGCTCTATAAACATGTTGATGCTGTCTCAATGTCATTGGCTTGTGTGTATGCGTGCACGCATGTGTGGGTGTGTGCCTGTGTGGATGTAAGCATTAATAAGTGGTGAGTCATCTCTGTACAAATATTTCTGCTGCTTTAATGGTCTGGTGAACAAATCACCAAAGATCATTCACATACAATTCTACTTCATGCGGGATGAGCCAGTTCTCTGCCTTGGCTTGCCTGTGTGTTCTTTTCCAATCTGCTCTTGTGTGTCAGTCTCTGCTATAGCAATATATTTTATTCATGAATTGAGATTCTTACGAAGGAGACTGAAAGCATTACTTGTATGATCAGTATTAACTTAGAGCAGTCGGCTACAAAAGAATCATGAGAATAAAACACAAAGACATTTTGCAGTGTTTTGTTAGTCCCACTCTTCCCAATAAAAAAAACCGACCAAAAAGTAGAATCTGCATCCGCAGAATCTGTGTGTGTGTGTGTGTGTGTGTGTGTGTGTGTGTGTGTGTGTGTGTGTGTGTTCCCAGGAAAGTACATCTGGCCACACAAGATCACAGGATCTATACTGAATGTGAGGGGGGGGGGGGTACTAGGGGGATGCCATACTGTGTGTTGTAGGCTCAATATGTCCGTTTGTCACCTCCCCTTTGACATTCAATTGATCCCGTGATCTTTTGTGGCCAGATGTAATTTTATGGGGTCTAGCAGGACTATAGTAAATAATAATAAAAAATCGCTGTAACATTTTGTAAAAAAAAATACATATTTAGCCCCATGTTCGAATGCCCCCGCCCCCCTGTCAAAAATAGCTAAGATCGCTAAAACGAAAAAAGCAGCAAATTAAACAAAATGTGTCATCTTTTACTTTCTCTAATAACAACCTAAAACATTGGTTGAAGAAAAAACGAAAGTTTTCCTTTAGGATTAAAAGAACATGAGTTGAGTGCTTCTGATGACCACCACCACGGTTATTGTACTTTGGATATTGTTGCAATTGTCGTATAATTCCGTATAAAACTAAACCAAATTCATCATTGTATAGTATAGGTCAGAAATACTCTAGATATACAAGACTCCTAAAATCTCAAGAGACAGGAATGTCTACAATTCACACCTGAATCCAAAAAATCCAAAACTCTGTTTGAAGCTTGCTCCCCTGGGGTGAAGAAGCTAGATTCTTCTGGTAACCAGTTGGTCACTCTCTTTGTCAATGACTCTCAGTGAACTATTCCACAGTTAAAACTTAAAGAATGACTTTCAACACTCTGTCAGTATAGAATAATGAGGAACGCTATGAAACTAGTAAAAGTGAGTGCAATTTGTACTGATTTAAAATGTACTATGAGACTATAAGATTATAACTTCCTCTAATGGGTCAAACTGTTTTAATTAACTTCTTAAAGGGATTGTGACATTAAAAAAAAGGTTTTGGAATTGTTCTTATTTTTTTTCTCAATTGCACCCAAAAAACATGAACTTTTAACATTCAGTAGATTTTCTGTGATCTGGGGTTTTCTGGCTCAAACAGGTGCTCTGATTTGCCGGCAGTAAGTGACATCACTTACTGCAAATCCCATATATGTCAATGGGATTTGCCAGCAGATGTCACTGTTTCACTGTGTTGCCTGTTTTCATTGTAGCTCAAAAGTAGCTCCAAACCCCAAAGAAAACTTCAGACCACAGAAAATCCACTGAATGTTCAAAGTTCAGGTTTTTTGGGTTTAATTGAGGTCATAAAACCTAAAAGAAAAAAGAAAAAGAAAAATGAATTTCATAAAACCTTTAATATAGTCTGTTCAGTTCCATTTCAGTTCCGTTATGTTTAACTATTTTCATTAGAGTGTTCAGTTTCATCTAGGACCGGTTATGTTTTAACTACATTTGTCATTGTATCTTTAAAGTAATCATCTGTTTTTTTAGTGCAAAGTTAGAGCTAATTCCATGAACAGTGTCTCTGCCAAAGAGGCCCGCCTCTGTAAACCTGAATGAGCTACTAGCCCAGATTTCATTGGTCGAAAGAGTCAGGAAGTGCCTAGTTCATGTGCTGGAGAGGAGGGATCAGAACTGAAGTATATAACACCTTGTATTTCTTGTGAATGGGGCTGTTCGAACGAGTCTTCATTTGGCTCTTACTAGGCTGGTTGGAACAGACAAACTGCATGTACCTTTGTGACATGCTTGCTTTGTAGCGACTGAATCTCTTGTGTTTTACCAAATAAACGCTGAGATCTGGAGAACCTTTGTCCTGCCTTTCTTCTTCACTCCCCGTGCGGACGACACACACATCGGTGATTTTATACAACACAATTATTGTACGTATATGGACATAAAACATTTTATACAGTTTTGAATGCTAGCAGACCTTAATTTGAAACATAATTTCCTGTGCTTTTTTTTTTCTGCAAACAGCTGTTAATAAAGTATTCAATCAATATTAAAAACCACCTTTTTGATTCTCTTCCAACACCACATTTCCTTCAATCTCAAAGTCTAGAGCCCTCCAGTTGAGCACGTTCCCTGGGGTGAAGTTGAGATCGTTGTTGTACTTCTGGATCTCACAGGGGGGGAGGACATAGTTCCACATGTGGACGTCAGTCAGCATCCCAACAAAGGACTGAGCAGTATCAAATCCACCACCGTAAGCATGGAAGATGATCAATATTAGAGGGAGCATTGATACCTAAAATAGACATTAACGCAAACCATACTATACTATTTTTCTGTACAATTTTTTTATTGGATGTTATATTGTTTTATTTGTAGAGAAGCTCACCTGAAGGCTGAAGGAAAGTAAAACATATACGCTTAGAATGTAAATTCCTTAGCTACTTGAGCTGCTCTTTGAAAACAAGAACCATAGAAACCATAGAAATGAGCCAATAACTCAGAGAAATTGTGAATATAGGCTACAATATGCTCATTCATGACAATAATTTTATAGTATTCTATCAAGTTAGGCTATCTAATATACCTGCTTGTTATAGTATCACATCTACCATCTAATATATCTAATAAAACAATATACAGTAAAAATGCATGATGCAGTTTTTCAGCTGTACAACATTACCTGTCCTAGTATGATGCTTGGGGCCTGGTGGGACCTGGTGAGGTCTGTAAAGGATCTGAAGGCAGATGTATGATAAATAATAATTATATATTTTTAAAAAATGTTTCCAAATCATTCATATGCTGACACTATATCAGGCTGCAAATTCCATTCTCTGGATTTCAATGAAAAAATGCAACCAATTACACCAAATTTAAATCACTTGATGGGCCTACAGTATTAAAAAATGCAGAGCCAAACTATCCCTGTCCCTAACCCTAACAGCACGCAAAGCCACGTAGTCAGAGTGATGGGATGTCGGAGTAATCAGAGCATAATATAACATAATATATCATAATATAACATGATCGCAACTTCCAATCATCCCAAATCACTTTCACTTGTTCCCATGGCATGAACTTACCTCAGGCAAATTTTGAATGAACAATGAATTTGTTTTGAGTTGTCATTAATTTCACGTGAGCTGTGTTAGTCGGCTGTGGGAAGGTCAACATTTTACCTGTAAGGTCTAAACAGAAAATGACAAATGAAGAATCTCAGAAGAAAAAACAACTGGGCTGGTCTTAAATGATGGAGTCTGTGCTTTTACACATTTGGCTCAATAGACTTGAATAGAATTGTCAAAACGTAAAGATAATATGTGACCAGTGCCAGTGGTTTAATATACAAGGGGGCCATGGTCATTTTTCAGTTCTTTACATATTATGAAACTGCACACTGTAACCTTTCATATGATGTATTGCTCATTGAAATTGGGGGGGAAATGAAGAAGATATTGATATTGAAACTTGTTGAATTGGAAAAGAGTACATAATTTGCCCTTCTTTTTGCCATTTCAACATGTTCCATTGTTCTGATTCACCAGTGCCCCCATCTGGAACATTAGCTTTAGGCGGACCGAAAATAAACACACTTTTTACAAAATACGATGGTTAATACTTCTTTCTCTGCTATTTCTGTTAGCCAGTTAGTAAAAGACTAGTATTATCTTCAAAAACTATTGTGTACAAAAAAGCGGATTTTAGCGGAATTTGCATACTTTGAAAGGAAAGCTGATTTTCTGATTAGCATTGGTTAGCATTGCTTAACCCAATTGTTAAAACATTAGACATAGTGACTTGTTTAAGCAATTGCAACGACTTAATGACACTAAAACGACTTTCTGATGGAATAAAAACATTCTTTAACATTCCAACTGTGTTAATGTGGCTAAAAACGAAAACCACCAAAAAAAGAAATGAATTGTATTTTCATCTATAACTGTTTATCAACTGTGCCGACTTGGTTGAAATCACTGGACTGGGACACATATGAAACAGCACTTTTTGAACACTTGGAATAGACCTTAGCTTGCTATAGAATCTGGGACTTATTTGAATGCATATATGCATTCAAATTGTAATTATATAATAATAAATTGTAATACAATTGTACAGTAGGCCTATACTGTATGCCTGGTTGAGTATGAAACTACCATATCGGCAGTGATTTGAGGTTGACTGTGTTATATGTAACCATATGTAATGTAACCAATGAAAAGTATTACCGAGCGCTTTTGTCTAAATAACCGCTTTGGATCTATTAATTGGAATACAGTTATTTCCTTAAAAGTAATGATTTTGGACATGCTAGGTTTCCAAACGTAATGTAGGCTTTTGAAACGCATTAGATGTTTATTAATCATGGGTGGCACAGGAAATGCCTGGCACAGAGGAACATTAGAAGAACAAAAAGGAAAGGGATATTAATTTGTTAAAATAACTGATGTTGAATTGCTCTGTATTCAGCACTCGCTGAGTGTTTGTTAAGTAACATGGTCTCCAGCTCTTAAGTGGACAGGGAAATAAATCAGGGTGAGAGAAAGAACTCACAAAGGATACAAGATAAAGTATAAACAGGTGAAATTATAAGCGATGAACACAAATAAATGAGGAACTGGAACTGATAAATGGGTACTCTTTCCTGTTTGAAATTGGCAACCCAACTGAAAGATAATGTTCTGTTTATTGGATAGCTAGAGAGAGTTGGAGAGAACCTGGTTACTGAACACTCTATGACAATGATTAGATTACCAATCACTATCCTTAACCCTTTATCAAAACCATTTTAGTTTTAACCCAAACACATCACTTACCCTATACCTTCATGAAGTTTTATCTATCCATCTATTTGTTCTACTCTAGGTCTATGTGCTCTCTCTGTGTGGCTGTGGGTCTAGAATGTTAACACTGCAACCAAAATAATTTCTTATAATTAAGTGTTGTACCTTCTGGAGCAGCATCACAAACCGCCAACATCACAAACAGCAGGAAGAACTTCATCTGGCATGAAAGAACACAAACAGATACCATGAAATACTATTATAACAGGATAAAATTAGCTTCTGCCTGCAGGCCTGTATTAATAGTACACACTTCACATTAGCCTAACAAAGTATTCTGCTCATGTCTTGACCTTACCTTGTGCTGATCTGTGTGAGTGTCTGGTTGTTGAGTTGAGATTGTGGACTCATCGCCTCTACTATTTATTCCATTTGGGTGGAGATTATGAGGATAAGGTTCCTTTAATATTGTTCCTTGTGACACACACACACACACACACACACACACACACACACACACACACACACACACACACACACACACACACACACACACACACACACACACACACACACACACACACACACACACACCCTTCTACTTGGACTTGGTTTTGATATTATTAATACATACAAGCGAAACGAAACACAGACGTAGACCTAGAACCTAGACCTAGAATCATTGTCCAAAATCATTGTCCACGGATGTCATGTTTATACCTGCCACAGAAGACAGTGCTGCATTGTTTTTCACAAAAGGGATTTTTTTAGTAGCTCAGGACATAAAGTCCAGAAATTCTAGCTTGATCAAACCAAGTGATAAGACAACCATGGGAAAATCACTAAGGCACACTCCATCTTAAGGTGAAAACAAGTATGATTGGTTCAATCAAATATTGGTTATATTTCACTTTTTGCACAGTTCACACTCGGATACTGTACTGCAAGTAACATTGTGCTACATTCTAACACAATAACAAAAAGAAAGCAATATAATACAAATGTTGCACCGTTCTCCTCCTCATCCAAGACCACCTCCTCCTCCTCCTCCAAGTCAACCACCTCCTCACTGTCACCACCATCATGACTGGGGTCGACCAGTACAACTCTGGCTTTGTCTTTTTGAGCTGCTGCTGCTGCTAATAATAATAATAATGATAAAATGTATTTATTATAAACCAGAGTACTTAAATCACACACACACACACACACACACACACACACACACACACACACACACACACACACACACACACACACACACACACACACACACACACACACACACACACACACACACTCTCTCTCACACACACACACACACACACACACACACACACACACACACACACACACACACACACACACACACACACACACACACACACACACCCTTCTACTTGGACTTGGTTTTGATATTATGAATACATACAAGCGAAACGAAACACAGACGAATAAAGGGCGTGTGAGCGCATTTTAGGTAACTTTAGGTCCTACAGTGACCTAGAATCATTGTCCATGGATGTTTATACCTGCCACAGAAGACAGTGCTCCATTGTTTTACAACAATGCACTCTGCACTCCGCAGAATCTGTGTGTGTGTGTGTGTGTGTGTGTGTGTGTGTGTGTGTGTGTGTGTGTGTGTGTGTGTGTGTGTGTGTGTGTGTGTGTGTGTGTGTGCGCGTGTGCGCGTGTTTGATTGATTTATCAGTCAAAAAATATTCTGAACATCACTTTTCGGCCGTATATTCTGGTTGTCCATGTTCAGGGAGGAGCAAGGGGACTTATTGAGCCAAGTAAGCTGCAAGAGAAGCTTGTTCTGAAGGCCACAAAAACAAAACGGTTGTCAGTCTCAATACAATGGACAAGCCAAGGACAGCACACTGTCGATCTACATGCATCATGTTGAATGGTTCAGCACCACTGCCAATGGACAGCAACAGCCTGTTGGAAACCGATGTGGGGGCATGATAAGGTCATGTATTAATACCACGCTAAAAAAAATATGGTGCTACCTAATTTGTGGTGGCTCTACCAACTGAAAAGCTTGGTGGCACCAGTGCTACTGCTGTGATAAAGTTAGTCTGCATGGAGCCCTGGCAACAGGCTATGCACGCTGTAACCCAGCAGGGTGCCCTTAATAAAATACCCAAGAACAACACACGGAACTACCGTCGGTATGTTTGTAATTAAGCCATTAGCAAGCAAAGAGATAGAACACACACAGAATGCAATCTCGGAATAACAAGCTAGGATGCGGTTGACAAATGAGTTTTGTAGAACACTAGCTGTCTTGTTACACAGTTGCCATCAAACTCAAATGACCCATTTCTCCCAAATAAACTCTAAATGTTTTAAGTAGATATAGCTGTCATTGTAGGACCTGTTCAAAAATGATTTGTAACTTGTACTGGAAAATGGGTTCATGTAAAAAAGAAATACACTTAACACATGTGGAACTGCGATTTACTCGTTATGTGATGTGTGCTTTTTTCTGCAAACTCAAATTACATGTTTGTGGATGATAGATTACACATCGCAAATTGCAACCTACAACGGTTCAGATCGCATATTATTTGCTCGAGAATTTTGCAACATACCTCCATATATAACTCTAAAATGTTTAGAATAGATTTTAGGTAGGCCTATAGGCCTACAGTATCCATGGGCACAGGGTCCATAATATATCGGAAAAACGAACAAACATCATTCACAGGTCCGGGTTCGTCTTTTAACAAAGATCAACTATAGGGCCCAGGCCGTAGCGTAACGGTCTGGGCACCGGACTGGTAATCCAGTCGCAGTGTGCCGCAGG
The DNA here is from genome assembly GCF_964188405.1 of Protomyctophum parallelum. Lineage (NCBI taxonomy): Eukaryota > Metazoa > Chordata > Actinopteri > Myctophiformes > Myctophidae > Protomyctophum > Protomyctophum parallelum. The sequence goes on along the minus strand of NC_139702.1, from coordinate 31,881,612 downwards.
TTCGACTCCCGGACCCGACACGGCCTTTACTGCATGTCATCCCCCCATCTCTCTCCCGTTTCCTGTCAGCCTACTGTCTGTCCCTTCAAAAATCAATAAAAGGCGTAAGCCGCAAAAAAAAGATCTTAAAAAAAAAAAAAAGATCAACTATAGGAACCAATTCAACCAATTGGAAGAATTTAACAAAAAACATCCGGAGGTGGGATGTTTAAAAAATGTTGAACCAATTTCTAACGTCCATTTTGTTAGGCTATTATCAAGAATATCATCTTTGCATTGATGAAATTGCAATGAAAAATATTTGAGGGTAGGTCTACTGCCAACATGACATTAAACCAACACTCTAAACTACAAAACGGGACCTCACTGAATTGTGACTAAATTGTGTCTGGAAATGTATTTATTCTCTGTGACTTGTGTGTTTGATTGATTGAAAACTTGTTGTAGTGGTTCCTCATCATCTATAGGTTTCACCATGTCGCCTCACCTATAGTGAGAAGATGGTTCCTGGTCACCCACATGGTTTCACCATGTCGCCTCACCTAGTGAGAAGATGGTTCCTGGTCACCCACATGGTTTCACCATGTCGCCTCACCTATAGTGAGAAGATGGTTCCTGGTCACCCACATGGTTTCACCATGTCGCCTCACCTATAGTGAGAAGATGGTTCCTGGTCACCCACATGGTTTCACCATGTCGCCTCACCTATAGTGAGAAGATGGTTCCTGGTCACCCACATGGTTTCACCATGTCGCCTCACCTATAGTGAGAAGATGGTTCCTGGTCACCCACATGGTTTCACCATGTCGCCTCACCTATAGTGAGAAGAAGGTTCCTGGTCACGCACATAGGTGTACCATGTCGCCTCACCTAGTGAGAAGATGGTTCCTCGTCACCCACATAGTCTAAGCGGCACTACTGCCCAAAATCACTCTTACCTTGTACAAATGCAAAATGTAATCTAATTTGTAATCATGGGTAATGGGTAATTATCATTTGTCACTGGTGTCATTTCTCATATCTGTATAATTGTTAGGGGTTACGGATGGAAATTAGCTTCTGGCTATAACTCTAAATAAATAAAAAGATTAGGTATGCCCAGACTCCTTTGTCCATGCGATTTCTTAATTCAAACTCATTGCGTTTGTTGTCCATAACAACTTATTAGAAGGGAGCACAGTGCCTTGGTGAGAAACAGGACCGTCATTCTACAGTCCGTATTTTGTCCAGGAGCGGATCAAACTTCATGTTCACTAACTCGTCCAATTTAGGTGGGAAGATTATTCCTAAATAGTTTATGCCCTTTTTATGCAATTCAAAGGAGCCCGTCCGAAACAATGATTTAGACAGTGAATATAGAGTGTGTGGAAGGGCTTCAGATTTTGACCAATTGATCTTATAGCCTGATATGAATGAGAGCTTATCAAAGATTGAGTGCAGACATTCAGGTGCCCTTTACATCACTTGAACAATTAATAACATGAGCCAAGTTGTTGAAGAGTGATGGATGTGCAGTATGCTATAGTGACATATGTGAAATAATGTACATAAATGGCCCTTTTTGTTCCTTGAAGTAAAGACAAGAAAGAGAAAAGTGTATATAGTTTTTTTAGTTAAAAACAGACATCCACAGTTTGGATATTCTGGTGTTGAGAAGATTATATACTTTTGCGCTTAAAGGACTACTACTACTACTTTTTCAACCAAGGTTCATGTTTTAGGTTGCTATTAGAGAAAGTAAAAGATGAGTGTTAATTTTCTTTTCTTTTTTCCCCCATTTTTTTCATTTGCTGCTTTCTTTCGTTTTAGCAATTTTAGCTATTTTTTACATGGGGCCGGGGAATTCAAACATGGGGCTAAATATATATATATATTTTAACATTTTTTTTACGACAATTTCATTATTATTATTATTTTTTTTTTTTTAAAGATATTTTTTTGTGGCTTACGCCTTTTATTGATTTTTTAAGGGATAGAAAGTAGGCTGACAGGAAACGGGAGAGAGATGGGGGGATGACATGCGGTAAAGGCCGTGTCGGGTCCGGGAGTCGAACCCGCGGCACACCGCGACTGGATCACCAGTCCGGTGCCCAGACCGTTACGCTACGGCCTGGGCCTCATTATTATTATTTACTATAGTCCTGTTAGTCCTATAGTATAGTCCTGTATGTGAAGGGGGGTACTAGGGGGATGCCATACTGTGTGTTGTAGGTGCAATATGTCCGTTTGTCACCTCCCCTTTGACATTCAATTGATCCCGTGATCTTTTGTGGCAAGATGTAATTTTATGGAGTCTAGTAGGACTATAGTAAATAATAAAAAAATTAATCGCTATAACATTTTGTAAAAAAAAAAAAAAAAATATTTAGCCCCATGTTCGAATGCCCCCCCCCCCCCTGTCAAAAATAGCTAAATTTGCTAAAACTAAAAAAGCAGCATATGAAACAAAATGTGTCATCTTTTACTTTTACTTTAACAACCTAAAACGTGAACATCGGTTGAAGAAAAAACTAAAGTTTTCCTTTTAAGATTAAAAGAACATGAGTTGAGTGCTTCTGATGACCACCACCACGGTTATTGTACTTCGGATATTGTTGCAATTATTGTACGTATATGGACATAAAACATTTTATACAGTTTTGAATGTTAGCAGACCTTAATTTGAAACATAATTTCCTGTGCTTTTTTTTCTGCAAACCAATCAATATTAAAAACCACCTTTTTGATTTTCTTCCAACACCACATTTCCTTCAATCTCAAAGTCCAGAGCCCTCCAGTTGAGCACGTTCCCTGGGGTGAAGTTGAGATCGTTGTTGTACTTCTGGATCTCACAGGGGGGGAGGACATAGTTCCACATGTGGACGTCAGTCAGCATCCCAACAAAGGACTGAGCAGTATCAAATCCACCACCATAAGAGTCCTGCTCCTGTAAGCATGGAAGATAATCAATATTAGAGGGAGCATTGATACCTAAAATAGACATTAACGCAAACCATACTATACTATTTTTCTGTACTATTTTTTATTGGATGTTATATTGTTTTATTTGTAGAGAAGCCCACCTGAAGGCTGAAGGAAAGTAAAACATATACACTTAGAATGTAAATTCCTTAGCTACTTGAGCTGCTCTTTGAAAACAAGAACCATGTTCATTATATTTAGAAATGAGCCAATAACTCAGAGAAATTGTGAACATAGGCTACAATATGCTCATTCATGACAATAATTTTATAGTATTCTATCAAGTTAGGCTACCTAATATACCTGCTTGTTATAGTATCACATCTACCATCTAATATATCTAATAAAATAATATACAGTAAAAATGCATGATGCAGTTTTTCAGCTGTACATTACCTGTCCTAGTATGATGCTTGGGGTTCCTTGGATGGGGGTTCCAGATGTGAGAAACTTCCTGGAAGTGGGTATTCCGTCCAACCACACTTGTCCCAGTCCAGTTGTGCTATCCCAGGTGGCACACAGGTTGTGCCAGGTGTTAAGTGTGTACTGTTGCCCGCCAAAGTCCACATTGGTCGTAGAAACATACAGAGACATCTGAGTCATCGTACCCTTGTTAAAGATGACGAATGTGTTGTCTGAGGAGGGAAGGGCCATGGAGAACAGGGCGTGGGGCCTGGTGATGTCTGTAAAGGATCTGAAGGCAGATGTATGATAAATAATAATTATATATATTTTTTAATTGTTTCCAAATCAGCCATATGCTGACACTATAACAGGCTGCAAATTCCGTTCTCTGGATTTCAATGAAAAAATGCAACCAATCTACACCGAATTTAAATCACTTTATGGGCCTACAGTATAAAAAAAAGCAGAGCCAAACTATCTCTGTCCCTAACCCTAACAGCACGCAAAGCCACATAGTCAGAGTGATGGGATGTCGGAGCAATGGGGAGTCCCCTCACTTGCACCCATATGGGGTTCCCTAAATTGTAAAACTTACTGTGTGCTATATAACATGATCGCATCTTCCAATCATCCCAAATCACTTTCACTTGTTGTTCCCATGGCATGAACCTACCTCAGGCAAACAGTCACAGCTTTGAATGTGTCTTGAGTTGTCATTAATTTCACGTGAGCTGTTTTAGTCGGCTGTGGGAAGGTCAACATTTTACCTGTAAGGTCTAAACAGAAAATGACAAATGAAGAATCTCAGAAGAAAAAACAACTGGGCTGTTCTTAAATGATGGAGTCTGTGCTTTTACACATTTGGCTTAATAGACATGATACAGAATTGTCAAAACGTAAAGATAATATGAAACAACACTTTTTGAACACTTGGAATAGACCTTAGCTTGCTATAGAATCTGGGAATTATTTGAATGCATATACAGTATGCATTCAAATTGTAATTATATAATAATAAATTGTAATACAATTGTACAATTGTACAGTATACTGTACGTATGCCTGGTTGAGTATGAAACTACCATATCGGCAGTGATTTGAGGTTGACTGTGTTATATGTAACCATATGTAATGTAACCAATGAAAAGTATTACCGAGCGCTTTTGTCTAAATAACCGCTTTGGATCTATTAATTGGAATATAGCCTGAGCTAACGTGTTAGGTTTCTGGTCTAGAGGGGCGGGTCGCGGCTGAGATTTGCGCACGCCCTGATTGGATCTCATCGATCTGTCCGTCACCCCCGGCCCCTCCTCTCCCCCCTAGTGCAGCGCTACATCACATCATTTGGAGCGACGCCCACCCGGAAGGGTTGACTCCCACTTTTAGACCAGAGCGGCCAATGCGTTCCTCCAGGCTTTCAATTTTTGCACCAACAAAAATGAAAGCCTGGTACCGAGGCTAATTGGAATACAGTTATTTCCTTAAAAGGATATAATTGTAGGATGAGAGAAACAACTCACACAGGATACAAGATAAAGGATAAACAGGTGAAATTATAAGCGATGAACACAAATAAATGAGGAACTGGAACTGATAAATGGGTACTCTTTCCTGTTTGAAATTGGCAACCCAACTGAAAGATAATGTTCGGCTTATTGGATAGCTAGAGAGAGTTGGAGAGAACCTGGTTACTGAACACTCTATGACAATGATTAGATTACCAATCACTATCCTTAACCCTTTATCAAAACCATTTTAGTTTTAACCCAAAAACATCACTTACCCTATACCTTCATGAAGTTTTATCTATCCATCTATTTGTTCTACTCTAGGTCTATGTGCTCTCTCTGTGTGGCTGTGGGTCTAGAATGTTAACACTGCAACCAAAATAATTTCTTATAATTAAGTGTTGTACCTTCTGGAGCAGCATCACAAACCGCCAACATCACAAACAGCAGGAAGAACTTCATCTGGCATGAAAGAACACAAACAGATACCATGAAATACTATTATAACAGGATCAAATTAGCTTCTGCCTGCAGGCCTGTATGAATAGTACACACTTCACAGTAGCCTAACAAACTATTCTGCTCATGTCTTGACCTTACCTTGTGCTGATCTGTGTGAGTGTCAGGTTGTTGAGTTGAGTGAGATTGTGGACTCATCGCCTCTACTATTTATTCAATTTGGGTGGAGATTATGAGGATCAGGTTGAGTGACAGGGTGTATTCTCGGAGGCATGACTCAGCAGAGACGTGTGGAGAGACACACTGTACACAGTACACACATATACTGTAAACGCACACGATACAGAAAATGCACACGCACACACACATACTGTAAACGCACACGATACAGAAAACAAACACGCGCAGTTGCACACAAACACACGCAGTTGCACACACACACACACACACACACACACACACACACACACACACACACACACACACACACACACACACACACACACACACACACACACTCAGGGATGTGTTGGGCCCATAATTCAGCCCGGGAAGTGGAGGTGCGGAGGCCCTCTAGGCGAAACGAAACACAAAAGAAATCAAGGGCGCGTGAGCGTTATGTAACTTTAGGTCCTACAGTGACCTAAAATCATTGTCCATGGATGTCATGTTTATACCTGCCACAGAAGACAGTGCTGCATTGTTTTTCACAAAAGGGATTTGTTTAGTAGCTCAGGACACAAAGTGCAGAAATTCTAGCTTGATCAAACCAAGTGATTAGACAACCATGGGAAAGAAGATGCGCACGCGCGCCGTTGTTAGGGAGCACGCTTGTTGTTCCGTCGTCGCGGCTTACTGTTGCGCGAGCGTTGATTGACAGGTCAGTGATCACAGTTTCAGAGATGTGCACCGTCTCGTTGTCCGCTCCTTTCCACTCCAAAGAGACACCAGTCCAGTTACACAGATCGTTCAGATCAGGCCAGTCAGAGTTTACACCAAAACCAGTTGCGTTGGTATCCAACGCAACTGGATTTTTGAACCCGAGGAAGCTGGGGGGATCTCTTGTTTTGGGGACCTTGCGTCGCTCCAGATCGAGAATTAGCGAGGTTCTGGCGAGCTCTCTGACTGCCCGATCGTCACTGTTAAGCATGTTTAATAGATGGGAAAGGCGTGTGGATATATATGTCCATTCAATGTTCGGTACCCCGAGCCCTCCCTCCTGTTTACTGTGGAATATGAAGTCACGGGTTGTGTGTGTGCTCAGGCCAAACCATTCTCTCACTCGCTGTACAGTTTTGTTGTTCAAGTCATACAGTACCTTCTTTGGTATATGAACATTGGGAAATAGATGTTGTGTTTTGGACAGGGCGACCTGCCCAATCGCTTCCAGCTTCATAACCAGTGGGAGAGGAGAGGAATGTATCAGGTCTTGCCTGGCCGTGTAATCTGCCGCAATCTCGTCCACTTGCGCTGCCCACTCCCCGGCGAGACACACACACACACTCACACACACACACACACACACACACACACACACACGCACGCACGCACGCACGCACGCACGCACGCACACACGCACACACACACACACACAAGCCCACCCAGCCAGCCATCTCCAGGCAGCCATCAGCTCCTACCCAGCGACCACCTGTATCTGCTCCTAGGTCTCCGGTGATGAAGTGCCTGTCTCGGCCTGCTTCCAAGCCTGCCCTTCGGTCTGCCATCAGTGTCACTCAGCCTGCTGACACCCAGCTAGCAGCTTTGCCTCCTGCAGCCCCAGCTCCAGCTCCTGCAGCCCCAGCTCCTGTAGCCCCAGCTCCAGCTCCTGCAGCCCCAGCTCCTGCAGCCCCAACTCCTGCAGCTCCAGCAGCTCCAGCTCCGGCCGCTGCAGACCTGTTTCCTGCAGCTCCGCCTACAGTGCCTGCAGCACCGCCTGCAGAACCGCCTGCAGCACCGCCTGCAGCACCGCCTGCAGCTCCGCCTGCAGCACCGCCTGCAGCTCCGCCTGCAGCACCGCCTGCAGCACCGCTTGCAGCTCCGCCTGCAGCACCGCCTGCAGCACCGCTTGCAGCTCCGCCTGCAGCACCGCTTGCAGCTCTGCCTGCAGCTCCGCCTGCAGCACCGCTTGCAGCTCCGCCTGCAGCACCGCCTGCAGCTCCGCCTGCAGTTCCGCCTGCAGTCCCGCCTGCAGTCCCGCCTGCAGTTCCAGCTGCATCACTGACTGCAGCACCGCATGCAGTTCCAGCTGCAGCACCGCCTGCAGTTCCACCTGCAGCACCGCCTGCAGTTCTACCTGCAGCAATGCCTGCAGTTCTACCTGCAGCTTCGTCTCCTCCGTCTGCAGTTCCGCCTGCAGCTTCGTCTCCCCCGCCTGCAGCTTCGTCTCCCCCGCCTGCAGCTTCGTCTCCTCCGCCTGCAGCCTCATCTCCTCCGCCTGCATTCCCGCCTGCAGCTTCGTCTCCTCCTCCTGCAGCCCCTGCTCCTGCAGCCCCGCCTGCTTCAGCCCGGCTCCTGCTGCAGCCCAGCTCCAGCTCCTGCTGCGGCCCGGCTCCTGTTTCCGCTGCAGCCCTGGTTCCTGCAACCTCGCCTCCCGAGCCTGCAGCACCTTCGGCGTTGCCTCTGCCTGCAGCACCTCCGGCATCGCCTCCAGCACCTCCTGCGTCGCCTCCAGAGCCTGCAGCACCTCCAGCGTCGCCTCCGGAGCCTGTGACATCCTTGCCTTCGTCTCGGTCTCCCGGTCGTCCGCCAGAAGACCCCTCCGCCTCGTCTCTGCCTCCCGGTCGTCTGCCAGACGACCCCTCCGCCTTGTGTCGGCCTCCAGGCCGTCCCCCTGAAGTCAGCAGCTCTGCCTCTGGCCATGGTACCGGCCGTCCTCCAGAGGTCGCCTGTTCTGCCACGTCCCGGCCCCCCGGCCGGCCGCCAGACAACACCCGCTCAGCCCTGGTCCATCATTCAGGCCGCCCACCTGAGGTCACCTGCCCAGCCCCGGTGTCCCTCCTCCGGACCCCCTCCACCCACCCTGCTCGTTCCTCGTTGAGATTGTGGGACGTCTGGAATCCGTCCCTTGAGAGGGGGGTACTGTCACATTCTGTCCCTCAGTCTGTGACTCCACACTGGCCACTCCCATATCCCATTCCAGCACACCCAGTTCACCCAGTTCCATTTACACACCTGTCTTCAACTACCTCATCAGCCCAGCAGTGAACACTTCTCCAATCAACCTGCTCACTATAAAACTGGACTCAGTACAAACACTCATTGTCAGTTCATAACCTGGTGTCATTGATGTCCTGCTACCTGTTCCTGTTTTGACTATTATGTCATTCTTGATTGCCTGGTTCCTACCTGCATATTCAGTGTATGATTCTACCTTTCTTTATTAAATACTTTATTATCTACTTATCTACTACTTGTTTGTTGTGACTTTGCATTTCGGTTCAACTCTCTGTCTGCATCCTTGACACTTCGTCCTTGTTCATCTGGTTCATTCGAGTCCTGGACCTGCACCTCCCCACATGCCTCCTCATCTCCTCAATCTCTCCTCTCCTACACTTCTCCACGCACCCCCTCTCCTCAATCTCTCTTCTCCTCTTCTCCCCTCCATCTAACTTCTCCTCTCCACCCCTCCCCTCACCTCCCCTCTCCCATTATCTCATGCACTCCGCAGAATCTGTGTGTGTGTGTGTGTGTGCGTGTGTGTGTGTGTGTGTGTGTGTGCGTGCGTGCGTGCGTGCGTGCGCGTGTTTGATTGATTTATCAGTCAAAAACTATTCTGAACATCACTTCTCGGCCGTATATTGTGGTTGCCCATGTTCAGGGAGGAGCATTTTATTTTCCTGAGGGGGGACTTATTGAGCCAAGTAAGCTGCAAGAGAAGCTTGTTCTGAAGGCCACAAAAACAAAACGGTTGTCGGTCTCAATACAATGGACAAGCCAAGGACAGCACACTGTCGATCTACATGCATCATGTTGAATGGTTCAGCACCACTGCCAATGGACAGCAACAGCCTGTTGGAAACCGATGTGGGGGCATGATAAGGTCATGTATTAATACCACGCTAAAGAAAATATGGTGCTACCTAATTTATGGTGGCGCTACCCACTGAAAAGCTTGGTGGCACCAATTTAGTCTGCATGGAGCCCTGGTAACAGGCTATGCACGCTGTAACCCAGCAGGGTGCCCTTGATAAAATACCCAAGAACAACACACGGAACTACTGTCGGTATGTTTGTAGTTAAGCCATTAGCAAGCAAAGAGATAGAACACACACAGAATGCAATCTCGGAATAACAAGCTAGGATGCGGTTGACAAATGAGTTGTGATTGTGTAGAACACTAACTGTCTTGTTACACAGTTGCCATCAAACTCAAATAAAGATGTCTTTAAACTCTAAATGTTGATATAGCTGTCATTGTAGGACCTGTTCAAAAATGATTTGTAACTTGTACTGGGAAATGGGTTAATGTAAAAAAGAAATACACTTAACACATGTCACGGAACTGCGATTTACACGTTATGTGTGTGCTTTTTTTTCCTGCAAACTCATGTGTGGATGATCGATTACACATCGCAAATTGCAACCTACAACGGTTCAGATCGCATATTATTTGCTCGAACATACCTCCATATATAACTCTGTCTAACCTGTTTAGAATAGATTTTAGGTAGGCCTATCTCGGAAACAACATCATTCACAGGTCCGGGTTCGTCTTTAAAAAAAGATCAACTAGGAACCAATTTAACCAATTGGAAGAATTTAACAAATCCATCCGGATCCGAGTCCGTCATTTGAGAGGTGGGATGTTTAAAAAATGTTGAACCAATTTCTAACGTCCATTTTGTTAGGCTATTATCAAGAATATCACCTTTGCATTGATGAAATTGCAATGAAACATATTTGAGGGTAGGTCTACTGCCAACATGACATAAAACCAACACTCTAAACTACAAAACGGGACCTCACTGAATTGTGACTATAAATTGTGTCTGGAAATGTGTTTATGTGTTTGATTGATTGAAAACTTGTTGTAGTGGTTCCTCATCATCTATAGGTTTCACCATGTCGCCTCACCTATAGTGAGAAGATGGTTCCTGGTCACCCACATAGGTTTACCATGTCGCCTCACCTATAGTGAGACATGTCGCCTCACCTATGAGACATGTCGCGTCACCTATAGTGAGATTAAGATGTGTCATTCTGTCACTGTACCTAATCACTTAATCAGGTCTTCCACACAATATTTCCCATTTAATTGTGTAACTGTAGCCCAAGATTTAGACTCTCGTAGAGTTTTTTTTCCCCGATGACGATATTGCTCTCTACGAGAGTCTAAGCGGCACTACTGCCCAATTTTGGGAGCGGGCGAACAATTTTGCCTCAAAATCACTCTTACCTTGTACAAATGCAAAATCTAAGCTGCTTTCTCGTTTGCCCCACTTGTCCGGGTAGTGTGCGGGAAACAATTACAGAATTACAGAGTATGGACAAAGTGGATCAAAATACCTTTATTTTTATTGAAAACTACAGCCGTGCGGCGTGTAATTGTTTCCCGCAAACTAACCGGACAAGTGGGGCAAACGAGAAAGCAGCTTATTTTGCATTTGTACAATGTAAGACTGATTTTGAGGCAAAACTGTTCGCCCGCTCGCAAAATTGGGCAGTAGTGCCGCTTAGACTCTCGTAGAGAGCGATATCGTCAGAATCGACGGCTAGTGTAACTGGTTTCAATAGTTCTCAGCTGCTCGTAAAAAACCTCAACACAAGCCTGGAAGTGAAAACACACAAATATTCAACCACCATTTATTTTAGGGGTGGGTGCTTTACTGCCTCTTGTTCACTGTCACCTCTCATCTCGTGTCTCACAATCTTCCCCTTGGCTTCTTCATTTGATCCCATCTTTTATTGTTTCTCTCCTCTCCATATAACAACTAACAGGCTCAAAGATGTAGTTTTATGGCAATGGAAAGTTTATTGCAGTAAACAAACACACGCACACACACACACACACACACACACACACACACACACACACGTGCACTGACGTGCGAGCACACATGCACGCAGTGTTTATTCTAAGCATGCTCCATCAATAGGGAGTCGAATTTAAGCCGTTGAAAAGTGAGATGAACGGTATTTCTTACTTGGATGTACACACACACACACACGCACACACACACACACACACACACACACACACACACACACACACACACACACACACACACACACACATACACACACACACACACACACACACACACACACACACACACACACACACACACACACACAGGATGTTTATGGTGAGAGACAATTCAATGAAGCCTTACGACACCCTTACTATTCCTTATAACACCCCGGGGAGCAACCCACACTGACAGCTGTAACAAGGTGCTGTATGTGTGTGTGCGTGTGCATGCGTGCGTGCGTGGGTGCGTGCACATGACAATACAGTAGATGCCAAAGGATACAACCCCTAAACAGAATCTAATTAACACTTAATCTCGCCACAAGGGACTCTCTCTCTCTCTCTCTCTCTCTCTCTCTCTCTCTCATTTTAACACAATGAACACTTGAACCAAAGGATTGTTCAACAGCTGAATTAACCCTTTTGCCTTCGAGCTGCAGAGGAACAGATTATGTTGAAAGAGAGACGTGAAAACGTCGTCGTAGAGAGAGATCTGTGATGCCAGTGAATGTGAGCTACAAACACAACGATAGACAACCACCAGTAATATAACGCCGTTATATAATGGGAATACTTTTTTGGGTAACCCAAGGGCCAACAACAAGTTAGTTTGCAATTAGAGTAATCCATTAGCGTTTCCAAAATCAATGGGTGTTATGTTACTGGTTACATTTAAGACCTATATATTTCCCTGTTTTTTTCTGTTGCCACAAAGGAAATCGGACCCTTTGCGCTTTGTTTCCTGAATGAATGAGCTCTCTGTCTGAGACGTGAAAGGCTGCAAGCAGCAACACCTTGTGTCGTGTTAGTGACCCATTATGCTTTTCAGTCTGTGGTGATTGCGTAATGATTCTATTGTACCAGATTCAATAGGGCACACGTTTGGTGTGACACACACGGCTCTTGTTTCTTTACAGTAGGCCTAGATTCTGTTGTACCAAATGACAGAGCTTGAGAGAAGACGGAGAGTTTATTCTTTAGTAAGGCTGTGGAAGTATTCACACTATTTTTGGATTTATTGGGGAAAGGAGACGATCAACGTCAATGCGATTTGGTGAAGCAGCAAGCAGCAGCTTTCCTCCGAGGTGGAAAGCCGGGTACAACACTGGTATTTTTTAGTTTAGTTTTTTTCAATATGGTGTGTGTGTGTGTGTGTGTGTGTGTGTGTGTGTGTGTGTGTGTGTGTGTGTGTGTGTGTGTGTATGTGTGTGTGTACATTCAAGTAAGAAATACCGTTCATCTCACTTTTAAATTTGACTCCCTATTGATGGATCATGCTCAGAATAAACACTGCGTGCATGTGTGCTCGCACGTCAGTGCACACGTGTGTGTGTGTGTGTGTGTGTGTGTGTGTGTGTGTGTGTGTGTGTGTGTGTGTGTGTGTGTGTGTGTGTGTGTGTGCGCGTGTGTTTGTTTACTGCAATAAACTTTCCATTGCCATAAAAGTATCTTTGAGCCTGTTAATTGTCGGTAACGCAAAATAACGCAAAAATAATCTAACAGGTTACTCTTCTCAGAAGGTAACGTCACAGGATTATTTCGAATGGCAGCAATTCAGTTACCTAAGGATGCTACTGTAGAAAGTAATGATACCCAACACTGTCAACCACACAGCTGCATGTGCGCTGGACATGGCACAGGTGCTCCAGGTAACTGCAGATAATTAGAAAGGGTTCAGGAAATCATGGTTATGAAGCATATACTGTAAATTATTTATTTATTATGTGCTGCTTGTACTTGTACTGTAGTTAGTGAAACATAAAACCTTCTTAATTATTTATTCTTGGTATAGTATTTTCCTGAAGTGGAGCTTGTGTCAGGGAAGGTACGGTACTGTGTGTGTGTGGGTATGTGTGTGTGTGTGTGTGTGTGTGTGTGTGTGTGTGTGTGTGTGTGTATATATATATATATATATATATATATATATATATATATATACACACCTGCTTGATTTGTGGCCTTGAAATTAATAGATGTTCAAACGTCTCTGTGAGTTTTAATAAAAATCCTTGGATGAAAGTAATGAGCAAGCAAGAGTATAACTTGTTATAGCAATTAGTTCCTTATATATGCTGAGCCTTGAGTAGTTATGATCAGGAGACATGCATCACTTTCGATTGAGCTGTCATCTCCATTACTTGTGCCCGTGAGGCTTAAGTGGAGGGCAGGTTTGTGCGGTAGACACATAATTACAAATGAATATCTTTACGCATCAGGTGAAAGGCTTTTATAAATGTACAGGGAATTTTGCCCTGGCACTGTAATCTTAGGAGACCAACAGAGATGTTGGAGAGGATCGTGTAAGTCCCAGAGATGAAGGTGTTTGCCTTAGGGCACCAGAAGTAAGACGTAAATAATTAAGTGCCATTTTGTGACATTCGGTCAAAAATAATGTTTAACACTGGATGAATTCAACCAATTTACTACTACTAACAATTTTTTTGGGCCATTTTCCATTGTCAGAGAGTACAGTGTAGTAGAAAGACAAGAAATCAAGGTCAGAGAAGAAAGACATGCGACCTGACGATGGGAGTCGGATTCGTACACGGGTCCTCATGACTCACACACAGGTCAATTGTTAAAAACTATAGGATAAGACTACAGGATAAAACTATACTATAGGATAAAACTACAGGATAAAACTATACTATAGGATAAAACTACAGGATAAAACTACAGGATAAAACTCTAATAAAACTATGACTATAGGATAAAACTCTAATAAACTCTAATAAAACTCTAATTGTAGAAAAGAGTCATCCTACTGTAGTTATCAACAGCAACCCTCCCCCTGGCCTACTCATGGATTGGATCCACCCACTTCCTGCTCTCACTCACACCTCAATCAGTGGCCAGCTATAGACCGATTCCGTAGCGGGTCTCATGGTCGCAGCCTACGTATTTCCTGTAGGCGGACTCGACGTAGCTGCGGGGTTTAAACCCTCACCAGGCGCACCTCTTCCACTACAGTGAACGGCAGAGTGACTGATGTTAGTTTGCCTCAAACTTTACTCCTTTACCTGCTTTTTTACTAACACTAACATTACAAAGATGCCCAGAACATTGAGATGAACCTGTGTAGTTTATGGCTGCTCCAACAGTAGTGGCAACATAAAAAATAAAAATAAACGGAATGTCTAATATCCACCGTGGTGGTGGAGACCAGAGCCATTGAGTAATGGTTGAGACGAAGCAGTGAAAGATACATAACGCTAGTCTTACCCAATACCAAATATTTCTGTTTTATTAACACAAGGCTGCTGTACTTTATACCTCATACTTTAAATGCTTAGTATGAGGTATAAAATACAGCAGCCTTGTGTTCATAAAACAGAAAGATTGGGTATTGGGTAAGACTGAAATTATGTATCTTTCAGGACCTTTCACTGCTTTGTTTCAACCATTACTCAATGGCTCTGGTCTCAGCCACCACGGTGGATATTTTGACATTCCGTATTTATTTATTTTTTATGTTGCCACTACTGTTGGAGCAGCCATAAACTACACAGGTTCATCTCAATGTTCTGGACATCTTTGTAATGTTAGTGTTAGTAAAAAAGCAGGTAAAAGAGTAAAGTTTGAGGCAAACTAACATCAGTCACTCTGCCGTTCACTGTAGTGGAAGAGATGCGCCTGGTGAGGATTTAAACCCCGCTGCTACGTCGAGTCCGCCTACAGGAAATACGTAGGCTGCGACCATGAAACCGCTACGGAATCGGTCTATATATACAGTATACTGCCTGAGTACCTGTCCATGTAGTCATTGTTTGTCAGCAGCAGCAGCAGCAACAACTCCACCACCTGAGAGCCCTCTGTCCTGGAGCCTCAGGCCTTGGTTTTGCGTCACTGAATAAAAAACATAACCGTGATGCCTCACCACCTCCTCAAATCTAAATACTTGTCTGTGCAACAGAAAATAAAGGCTTAAACGGAACTCTCCTTTTCTGTATATTCTGACTGATGTACCATGGTGATGTGAATAGTCCATGAGCCAGTCTAAAACAAAACCCTACCCTACACTAATAAAACTCTAGGATAAAACTCTAATAAAACTACAGGATGAAACTATAGGATAAAACTACAGGATACAAGGAGCAGTTCTGTGCACTATACTTACTGGCTGAGACACCACAAGTCAGTGTTAGTGAAAGAGTAGTTTCAGAGGGTATAGGGTTAGTGTTACCTGAGATGCTCAGGTAGACAGAGGGGCTGATCCTGTTCTACCCCGTAGAACAGCTGCTGCCATGGTTGTCATCAAAACCAGCTGATTGTAGGACACAGCATGACAAATACACTGAAAAAATAAGGCATTACACATCGAGACAATGACCAAAAACAGTAGCATCAACACGCATTGTCCTGTCTCAGATGGGTGCTCTCCCTCTAATTAAAGTAAAGAATTGTTATGAAGCTCATTGTTTAGCATGCATAAGACTTAACAAAGAACAGAGAAAAGGGGATTCAGAGAGCTTAAACAAATCTCTGTGTGTCCCATTGATATGGGGTTCATTTATTGCGGTCCTTTGTTCCCTTGGCCATTCGACCTCTTTTGTCAAGTTCATGTTTGGCAGTTCTGTTGTTCGGCTTGTGACATTAATACATGCCACCCTCATTTCCATATATGTGTGCCGGCATCAATCAATACGCCACAGGAAGGGTGACATGTCCGCAGGTGTGAGAGCCAACGGTGGAGAATGGTGATACGTGAAAAGTAAACAAACGCAAGTCTTCTGTTGGGTGAACACGGCGACATTGGAATCAATACAGCCACGTGGGGGATAAAGCAAATGAGATTACTGTCATGATTTAGACACTTGTGTGTGACTTAAATCAATGTATTTTAGCTGTTCTTTGCAGTGGTTTAGGAAGCTTGTAGCATTGTGCCCATTGATTCGATGTTTTTCTGCACACACACACGGCAAACATATACACACCAACCAATTTATATGTATAGAGTACGAGGACGAGTCATGGAAGTACCTATTTAAGGGGAAGGAGAGGAGAAGACCTTTGTAATTGAATTAGAAGGAGGTCTTTCTGCTCTATCACACAAACACACACGCATGCATGTGCGCACACACACACACACACACACACACACACACACACACACACACACACACACACACACACACACACACACACACACACACACACACACACACACACACACACGACATTGAGACGGCATCAACACATTTATAGAGTGAAGCTAATAAAACAGAAAAGGCACAGACTGAGTGAATTGATGGACCTCAAACAGTGCACGAGAGGACAGGAGAGACACGCGTGCACGAGCGCATGCGTGTGTGCGTGCGCGTTAGAGGATGCTTTTATGACTAAAGTTATTAAATACCAGCCACTCTTCCATACCAACACAGAGTTAGGTTACAGCCTATATAGGACATGCATACTGTAGGTTGGTTGTAAGAGGCTATCAACAACTTGGGAAGCCAAAAAAGCACCTACATGGCATGAAAGATTCTATGTGCCATCTCTTAGTGGTCTGTTTGCAATGAATCCAATATTAGATAGGTATGTTGAATATAGTTGAAACCCCAAATAATTGATAGAAGAGATTTTTCAATTGATTCTATTGGTTATGCTAAATTACAAAATCAATTTTGGGAAATCGATGTTCTGGAATCATTGGACTCCATCTTGAAAATTATGCCTTACCAGAACTTAGATTTTCCATGCTTTTTGTATGCTGCTGTGTGCAGCATGATAAAAGGCACTGCTCACTTCACTGACTATATGATCAAAACTTATCTTGATGACGTGTGGCCTTTAAATCTCTTTAAAGCCTCTCTTTAAGGCCTTAAATCTCTTTTATCTGAGTTTGGTTGCGGTGTTTACTTTTTGCTTGTTTTTCTTCACAGTGTCATTTAAGCTCCCACCATCACCAAGCACCACTGGCACTTCAAGGCTTTTTATTTGGTCTGATTCACAACTTCTCAAGCTTATATTTGCCACTAAATCTTTGTAAAAACCTTTCTAGAGCTGGGGGTAAATGTCCCACGGCCAGCGGTGTGGCAGCCGCTTCGAATGTTCTCAACGGATAATCTCCAGTATGTTCAGGACCATACAATAGAGGCAATATGGACATTTCCACGTGTATACTGTACTGCCTCCCGCCGAGTGGGAGAACAATACGGAAGTGAAATGACTGCTGAAGATGTCGTATAATTTCTATAAATGAACTAACTAAGGTACTATTTTCACTAAGTCAAGTAAAATGTTTTAAAGTGATCTCATGCACCAAAAGGCTCTCTCTCTCTCAAATTCTAAGAGACAGGGAGCATTTACGATTCACACCTGAATCCAAGGCCATTGTTCTAAATCCTTTGAAGCTCTCTCCCCTGGAGAGTGAGAGGTTGGAATTTTCCCCCCCGGTGACCATTTGGGTACGCTCTGTCAATGACTTTAACTAAGTAACTATGCCACATTTCTCTAAGAATGACTTTTACAATCTGTCACAATAGAAAGATGAGACTCTATAACTATTAATAGTGTGCAACCTGTACTGATTTAAAAGGTACTATGAGACTATAAGAGTATAGTGTTCGTTACTGGGTCAAACTGTTTTAATTCACTTCTTCTGTTCTGTTCCATTTCAGTTCTGTTATATTTAACTATGTTCATTAGAGTGCTCAGTTTCATCTAGGACTGGTTATGTTTTAAATGGAGTTGGATCAACTGATGTTCAGGAGGCGGAGAAACACACCTTGACCATGCCCTCATGCCATCCTCCGCCCTCCTTGCCAATCTACCCAGCCTACTTATACCCGCCTCAGACAACCCAGCATCCTCTATGCTTTTCGTATGCTCGTACACGCTACACGCACGTACCCTTCATACAAGCAACAGAAAGAAAAAACCAGCAACGCAAAAACCAGCGGCTCACCTGCCATGGATTTTTCCACCTCGGGCTCGGACGGCGATCCTCCCGCGGACGCTCAGGGGAGCCCAACGCTCATCCCCGACACCACGTCCAGCGACGATGATGACAGCCGTCCCACCACAGCCCCCCAGGCCGCCGCCTCCCAGCCATCCAGGCTCAGCCTCAAACAGAGCCGTATTCGGAACCGCTTTCGAAAGCTCCGCTCCGCGAAGAGGAAGAGCCGTGAGACTTACAGCCAACCTCCGGCACCAACCCTCCCTCCACCCACCCAGGTGACACGGCGCTCCACGCGCGTCCACACCGCCACCCGCAGCTCTGCCACTTCGCTCCTCTCCAGCAACCCAAGCCCACCACAACCCTCCATCTCCGACTGGACCGTCGTAGGACTCCAAAAGCAGCTCCGAACGCTCAACATCCCGTTCGTCCGCTCCACCAACAAAGCGGGCTTGTTTAAACTCTTCTGCGACAGCAACAACAACAACACAGCAACTCCCTCAACTTCTTCAAACCCGGCACCCACCGATGACGTCACGAGGCGCGCTCCCAGCGCGGCCACCACCGACGACGTCACCCGCCGGTCCAAGCGGTCCCGTGTCATCCCAACTTCTCTCCCCCCCCCCACTTCCAGCGTTGGGTATTTTACATTATATCGCATTACTTTCTACTTGATTAATTGATTGTGGTCAGTTTACAAGCATTGAGTTATGTAGTGTCGGTTGCCCAACACTGCCCGGTGTCGGGCGTCTTGCATTATATTCAGATTACTTTCTGCTAAATTAATTGATCATAGTTAATTTACAAGCATTGAGCTGCGCAGTGTTAATTACCCAACACTGCCCGGTGTTGGGCGTCTTGCATTATTTTCAGATTACTTTCTGCTTGAATTAATTAACCGTAATTGATTTACAAGCATTAAGTTACGTAGTGTCGGTCACCCAACGCCGGCCTCCTCTAACCCCCCCCCCCACTCCTACTCCCTTTCTTCCCACCTTCCAAACAGCACAATTCCAACCAGCTCAACCACCTCAAGCTCCACCCCCCCCCGCCATCACAATCCCGCCAATCAGCGCAACCCCTCCAGTGCCCGCCCCGCACGCCCTCACGTCCCTCCTTTCCCTCCTGACCTCCGCCGCCGCGCAGGCCACACCATCCCCCAACCCCCCCCTCCCCCCTACTCAAATTCCCCCCATCCCCCCATCCATCGCCACTCTCGTGGCTGCATTGATCCAGGCCTCCACCGAGGCTCCCAACCTCCCTTCGGCCTCTCTTGCCTTCCCACAGGCTTCACCCGCCTACCCGCCCTCCCTGGCCCCCCCTCTCCAGGCCCCGCCCACCTTTCCCTCGGCCTCTCTTGCCTTCCCACAGGCCTCACCCGCCTACCCTCCCCTCCCGGCCCCCCCTCCCCAGGCTCTGCCCACCTTTCCCTCGGCCTCTCTTGCCTTCCCACAGGCCTCACCCGCCTACCCTCCCCTCCCGGCCCCCCCTCCCCAGGCTCCGCCCACTTTTCCCTCGGCCTCTCTTGCCTTCCCACAGGCCTCACCCGCCTACCCGCCCCTCCCGGCCACCTACCACCCCACGCTGACACTTCCCAGCGTCCTTTCCGACCCCTCCTACGCTCTCCCCCCCCATCCTCCCAACTTCTCTCTCTCCACAGCAACCCCAGCAGTCATCCCGCCCAATGCCCCAGCAAGAAACCCTCAGAACATCAGCACCACCCTCCGGAACCAGATACTACATGGTAATGACATTGACCTAGCCACTCTCCTCCGCCCCTCCACCACCAACTCCGAGTCCCGCTTTCTAGAGTGCGGAGACCTCTCCATCCAACTCCGCAACCCCACCCCTTCACGCTCCGCCATCCTCACCGTCGCCGAGTTCGGCCTGGCTTTTTCTCTGTACCGAGACGTAATCTGCTCCACCTACCCAGCCCGGCGCCAGGAGCTGGACGACTACCTTTCCATCATGTTCGACCTAGCCGTGAGGTTCGGCGGCTCCCTGTTTCTGGAATACCACCGCCAGTTCTCCGCCACCGCCGCAGCAAGGCTCCATCAACTCAACACCGCCACCTACTGGGGCCACCTGGACCTTGAACTATATTGCCGGATTTTCGCAGGAAGGCTCGCCATCGCCTGCAACCTGTGCGGCAACCCCACCCACCCCGCCAGCCAGTGCATCCACGCCGCCCCCCGCACCTCCGCCTCCAGCCAACATTTCCACGCCGCCGCCAAACCCACCATCGAACCCACCACCAAACCCACCACCAGACCAGCTCCCAGTATTCCCTCCCTCCTCGCCATCACCGGTGGCCCGCCCCCGCAACGACCCCCCCAATACCCAGCTTCCAACCAATCCACCGACAGACATGGCCGCCCAGTCCTCTACTGCGGCACTGAAGCAATCTGCAATAACTTTAACAATAAAGGGTGCTCCGTCTCCACTTGCAAGATGCTCCACGTCTGCACTCACTGCGGGGGCGCCCATGCCCGCATCACCTGCCCCCAACACCCCACCAATCCCTCCAAACCCAGCTGACCTTCCCGGCACCTCTCCACCCCCATCAACATCCCCGCCCTGGCCGCCGCACTCTCACGCCACCCGACCCCGCAACCGCCTGCTTCCTCCTCGGAGGCCTGAACTACGGCTTCTCCCCCGGCCTCATCACCCTCCCCACCAACAGCCACACCTGCCAAAACTTCCAGTCCGCCATCACTGACCCCAACTCCGTCACCACCCTGCTCACAAAAGAAGTCACAAACGGTTTCATGATCGGCCCATTTTCCACCCCACCATTCCCCACCTACCGCATCAGCCCCCTCGGCATCGCCACCCGGAAATACTCAGGAAAAAAAAAAAAAAAAAAAAGAAAAGAGGTTCATCCTCGACCTCTCCTCCCCCCCACGGCACCTCCACCCCCAGCATCAACAGTCTCATCCCCAGCCCCCCATTCTCCATGCAATACGCCACCATCGATGGCGCCATAAACTTAATTCGTCTCGCCGGACAAGAAGCCCAGCTGGCCAAAGCCGACGTCACTGCAGCCTTCAAAGTCCTCCCCCTCCACCCCGACAGCTGGAATCTTTTTGGGGTTTTCTGGCAGGACGCCTATTACTTCGCCGTCCGCCTCACTTTCGGCTGCAGGAGCAGCCCAAAGCTATTTGACACCCTCGCAGAAGCGCTCTGCTGGATCCTCCTCAACAACCACAAGCTCCCCTACGTCACCCACCTGCTAGACGACTTCCTCATCGTCACTCCCCCTCACGCACCCCCCGCTTCCGGCCTCACCACCCTCACCTCCGTTTTCAACGACCTCGGCGTCCCCCTCGCCCTAGAGAAGACCGAGGGCCCTTCCACCTCCCTTTGAATTCCTAGGCTTCACTCTGGACACTGTCTCACTCCAAGCCTCCCTGCCCCCTGACAAGCTCAACCGCTTCACCTTCCTCCTCTCCAACTATATGAACCTCCCCCAATGCAGCAAGCAACAGCTCCTTTCCCCACTCGGCCACCTCAACTGCGCCATGCGCATCATCCCCGAAGGCCGCTCCTTCATCTCCAACCTCCTCCACCTCTCCACTCGACCTAACTTCCCACGACCACGACACACTGGTCTTCACCCTTAAACGAAGCAAGACCTCCCAGCATCACCCAATCTCCATCTACTACTTCCGCCTCAACTCTCCCACCAGTCCTTTCGAATCCCTGGCCAACCACGTCCGCCCCCCCTCTTCGTCGACGAACACGGAACCGTCGCCACCCGTGGCTGGTTCCTCCTCCACCTCCGCCAAATCCTCACCATCTCATGCTACCCCGCGGAAAACTTTTCCGGCCACTCCTTCCGCATCGGCGCCGCCTCCACAGCCGCCAGCCGAGGCCTCCAGGACCACACCGTCCGCTTGCTAGGCAGATGTTCCTCCCAAGCGTACCTGACCTACATCCGCTCCTCCCTCCACGACATCAAGCAGGCCCACAACACTCTGGCCTAGTAGTTGCCCCCGTAGCCCTTTTGGGGATCACGCCTCCAAGCGTACCGCGGGCTGACCGCCACGCGATCACGCCCCACGTGTGCCGCGGGCTGACCGCCACACGACCCCTTCCCCAAAGACTTCAGGGTCGGCGAACCCCCCGGAACCCACGCCCCGCTTCTCCCCCTCATCATCACTCTCCTCCTCATCACTTCATCTTTTCATTCAATAAAACTTTTAAACCTTCCAATGGTGTGTTTCTTCCAACTAGTGAAATGGAGTTGGATCAACTGATGTTCAGGAGGCGGAGAAACACACCTTGACCATGCCCTCATGCCATCCTCCGCCCTCCTTGCCAATCTACCCAGCCTACTTATACCCGCCTCAGACAACCCAGCATCCTCTATGCTTTTCGTATCCCGCCACCATCCCCATCACCACCTCAAGACCAGCAGCTTCCACTGCTCCTTCTCCTCCATTTCTCCTCACCTCGTCCCTTCCTCACAGTTCCCACGGGGGATCACGCCTCCAAGCGTACCGCGGGCTGACCGCCACGCGATCACGCCCCACGTGTGCCGCGGGCTGACCGCCACACGACCCCTTCCCCAAAGACTTCAGGGTCGGCGAACCCCCCGGAACCCACGCCCCGCTTCTCCCCCTCATCATCACTCTCCTCCTCATCACTTCATCTTTTCATTCAATAAAACTTTTAAACCTTCCAATGGTGTGTTTCTTCCAACTAGTGAACTACAATTTGTCATTATATCTTTAAAGTAGTCATCTGTTGTTTTAGTGCAAGGTTAGGAACAATTCTAGTGTTTCTGCCAGAGAGGCCCGCCTCTGTAACCCTGTAAACATGAATAAGCTAGTAGCCCAGATTTCATTGGTCAAAAGAGTCAGGAAGTGCCTAGTTCATCTACTGGAGAGGAGGGATCAGACCTGAAGTATATAACACCTTGTATTTCTTGTGAACGAGGCTGTTCGAACGAGTCTTCTTTTGGCTCACACTAGGCTGGTTGGAACAGACGATCGGCATGTACCTTTGAGACATGCTTGCTTTGTAGCGATTGACTCTCTTGTGTTTTTACCAAATAAACGCTGAGATCTGGAGAAACCTTTGTCCTGCCTTTCCTCATCACTCCTCATGCGGACGACACACACATCGGTGATTTTATACGACAAAGACATCTGCGAAAACATCGTGAGACTGACTTACGTGGCCGGTTAACCCTGTAACACCCAGCGTTGCAATACTACAACATATTTTAATTCATTCATTATTCTTTTAATGCTCTTTTTTCACCTAAACGTCATCATTGAAGTTCATTGCAATGCCATTGGTCATGATATTTGCATATAAATACCCCCCACAGAGGCTGAAATTCACCCAAAATTAAAATCTCTGGACTCTGTGCAATTTTGAACAGTTTTTAACTATGACCTTTGACCTTTAACCCTGATAAAAGTAAGTAAAATAACTAATATATGTTTTTTTGTGATCATTAGAATGTCTAGATCCGCGGCGTAACCGTCTTTAAATAAATACCTAAAGAAAATCCTATGGGAGAAATGCATTGCATTTCATTTCCTGGGCCACTCGTCGTTCTGGAAGGGGGAGGGACTGCGACGCTCTATAGGGTTAGGGTTAGAGTTAGGGTTACGGTTAGTCAGACAACATGACCAAAACCACATCAGACAATGGCTGACAACAACATAACTACGTGTAAATGTATATGATATAAGGGCTGATGGGTCATAGTGGAATGTGACAATAGGAACACTGCGCAAAAAGCTTGGAATGGATGTGTATTAACTCCCGTTAATGTTTCCAACAAACTCCCGTAAACTCCCGAATTGTACCATCACACCTGTATATTACCGTATATTACATGTATATGCCCGCTAAACTTGAAGTTTACGGGCAAAATACAGTTCCCGTAATTGCCCGTTAACTCCTCTTTTCACGCAGTGGAATCTGCTCTGCTTGGTCTGAGGCCATGCTGCCAGCAGGACATTTACTGTAGGAATCACCTTTACAGACATCATGAAACGCCTCCGTTGGCTCTAACGAGTGGCCATCGGTATTTCCACCTCGCCCTCCCTCCATACATCGGTCTATTGAACTGATTAGTAGGCAGGAGTACGCACGCACGCACGCACGCACGCACGCACGCACACACCTGGCACACATGCAGGAAAGGGGGTAATTATACGGTGTGTGTGTATTTGGAGTTGGAGGAGGGATTGTTTGTTTAATGTCCCTTGGCATGGTCAGGGGGACAAACCAACCAACCAACCAACCAACACTGTGAAATCCAAGAGTGTTAACTGAACTCTGAGTCTCGGAGTCGGAGAGTGTAAAAATTGGTCGTTTTTTCTACACTCTCTGGGTGAAATGAAGACTGAGGATTTTGCAGTGAACGGTACAGCAGTGGGAAAAAGGCTAAAAGATGAGTGGATGGAGGATGAGAAGAGAGGAACGGAGGGATGGGGTCAGACCCTGAGCAAACATGGAAGGAAGGCTTTTCTCTCCATTTGATATTTGTTCTATATCTCCCATGACACACTTCCTCCCTCTCTCTCTCTCTCTCTCTCTCTCTCTGTGTGTCTCTCTCTCTCTCTCTCTCTCTCTCTCTATCTCTCTCTCTCTCTCTCTCTCATTTTAACACAATTAACACTTAAACCAAAGGATTGTTCAACAGCTGAATTAATCCTTTCGCCTTCGAGCTGCAGAGCTGCATAATCATTGTTTTTAGTGTGTGTGTGTGTGTGTGTGTGTGTGTGTGTGTGTGAGTGTGCATGCATGTGCACTGTAGCCCCATTAGGTGGATGGTTCTCTCTAGACAAATGTCTATTATCCTAATTAGCACTGATTACGTCTGCGTCCAATTAACCACACAACTGGCAACTGGTTTTCTGTCTGTCTCTCTCTCAGTCCACTGCAGGTCTTACCTTCAGAAAGAGAGAGAGAGAGAGAGAGAGAGAGAGAGAGAGAGAGAGAGAGAGAGAGAGAGACTGCAGTTGTTTTTTAGTTCATCACTGACTTCACTGTGCAGTCTTAATTGTCCTTTTTATTATTATAATTATTATTTTTTAAAGATATTTTTGGGGCGTTTTTGCCTTTATTGATAGGGTACAGTAATAGACAGGAAAGGGGGAGAGAGATGGGGGGAAGATACACGTTTCAGGACTCAAACCCGCGGCAGGATGGATTACCGGCCCAGCAGTTTGGTCCTTTTTAAACATACAATCTGATGGATGTCTTATAATCCTGTAAAGGACACATGCGCAGAGGCACAGCTGTGTTCTCACAAACACATGCACTATCTCACGTGCACTATATCTCTCACTGTGCACATGTGTATAAGGGCCTGTAAGTGATTCTCCTGTCACCGTGGCGATGGAATCAATACAGTAGCCTACAAACCATTGATTACATCTAGAGTACAGAGCAGTTTGTCCACGTCACTCTGTGATGCATAATCACACTCAGTGGGGCTTTTACATGCTACACTGTCTGTCTGCCTGCGTGCGTGCGTGCGTGGTTACACGCATACTAAGAAATCGAAGTCAAATAAAGGCCCAGACAGCTAGCATAGTAGACTGGCCACCTAGGTTACAATATAGCCTGACAGAGAGTTGTGTGTTTGAGTGCCGTTCCTGAAGAACTTTGCTGCGTATCTCCCCATCTCTCTCTTCCTGTGTATAGTGGCAAACAGCAAAAGTCAATACAGCTCAATACATGTGAGTGCAGTACATACAAAGTAAAGGGACTTAGCAACAAACGGAGGCCTTGGCCTCTGTGACCATATTTTACCAGATGCTTGGAGGAGATATGGTGAAGGAGAAACAAGGAGTTTGTTGCAAACACCAGGCCACGACAGAGCTAAAATGAAGCTCTGTTTGGTATCAGGAGAGTATTTGGAATCCATATTATGACATTATTAGAGCGCCGCAGTGCCAATATATTGCGTTGTCACGATCCGAGTTGTCTTTGTTCTAGGCTTACAGATCTTTAAATAAATACTTTTTAAAATGTCTATGGGAAAAATGCATGGGGAATTATTTCCTGGGCCTGTCGTCGTCATGAGCGGGACTGCGACGCTCTATTGGAACAGACACCTAAACAAGAAGGAGCACAGTTTAGGATGGTTGCTTTTATTTCAGAGCCATGGGGGCAGCCCTGGTTTTATGTCAGATCCATGGGGGCAGCACCTGGTTTTATGTCAGATCCATGGGGGTAGCACCTGGTTTTATGTCAGATCCATGGGGGTAGCACCTGGTTTTATGTCAGATCCATGGGGGTAGCACCTGGTTTTATGTCAGATCCATGGGGGTAGCACATGGTTTTATGTCAGATCCATGGGGGTAGCACATGGTTTTATGTCAGATCCATGGGGGTAGCACATGGTTTTATGTCAGATCCATGGGGGCAGTGCCTGGTTTTATGTCAGATCCATGGGGATAGCACATGGTTTTATGTCAGATCCATGGGGGTAGCACCTGGTTTTATGTCAGATCCATGGGGGCAGTGCCTGGTTTTATGTCAGATCCATGGGGATAGCACATGGTTTTATGTCAGATCCATGGGGGTAGCACCTGGTTTTATGTCAGATCCATGGGGGCAGTGCCTGGTTTTATGTCAGATCCATGGGGGTAGCACCTGGTTTTATGTCAGATCCATGGGGGTAGCACCTGGTTTTATGTCAGATCCATGGGGGTAGCACTTGGTTTTATGTCAGATCCATGGGGGTAGCACCTGGTTTTATGTCAGATCCATGGGGGTAGCACTTGGTTTTATGTCAGATCCATGGGGGTAGCACCTGGTTTTATGTCAGATCCATGGGGGCAGGGCCTGGTTTTATGTCAGATCCATGGGGGTAGCACCTGGTTTTATGTCAGATCCATGGGGGTAGCACCTGGTTTTATGTCAGATCCATGGGGGTAGCACCTGGTTTTATGTCAGATCCATGGGGGCAGTGCCTGGTTTTATGTCAGATCCATGGGGGCAGGGCCTGGTTTTATGTCAGATCCATGGGGGCAGTGCCTGGTTTTATGTCAGATCCATGGGGGTAGCACCTGGTTTTATGTCAGATCCATGGGAGCAGCACCTGGTTTTCAGTCTGGTGGTTGGCAAAATCAGCAATGAGAGGTCAGCTGACCTTAAAGCTCTTAACTGGGATATATACAGTAGTGTTGAATACGTTCTGCAGTAATGCTCTAATGGTCTAAGCTGCAGGAGATCAGGGCGTGTTACAGCCAGGACAGAGTTATTGAACCAAACCTCCAAATCACTGCCAATATACTCCTAACTGAAAATACCCACTAAAAAAGTCTAGGCTTAGATTAGACGTTGAAACAACGTGTCATGATATGTCTGTTGTATACTTTTATTATGTAGTGTTGTCCTAGTGTTTCCTGTTTTCCCTAGTTACTCTTTCCTGTGTTGTCTCACCTCCCTGTGATTACTAGTTTTCTCCACCTGTGTCCTGTTAAGTCTCCCAGCCTATCCCAGTGTTGATTGTTAGTTCTGTTCACCTGTGTATTGTTATCCCTCCCTGTGTCTACTTGTCTTAAACCGTCAGTTCCTTATGTTCCCTGCTTGAGTATAGATGTTTGTTATGGTGTGCTGTTCAGTGTTTTCAGTATAATAAATACTTTGCATATGACCTGCTCTACTCCTGCCTGTCTGTTCTACATTTGTGTTCCACATCTTGAGTCTCACCCTGACACACCGTTGTTTGAACGTCTAAGACATGTCTATATTTAGATCTTGATTAGCCAGGCTATTTTTAGACCGTCTCTATAAATAGAGGTTGAAACAACGTTGTTTCAATGTCTAATCTAAGCCTAGACCGCTAAAAACTTAATTTTTAGAAAAATTTTACCCCATTTTTAGACGGCAATTTAGCTGTCTAAAAGCTGGGTAGGTTTCAAAACGTTGACAAATGATTTGCAAGACTGAAAAAAAGGTTATGAATATTTGAAAAAGGTTCTGAATCTTTGAAAATATTATTGCAAATTAAAAAAAACAGTTTTGACTGAAGAAAAAATAAAAATAAAAATAAATAAAATACTGTAAAAGTTTTGATACAAGTTTATTTTATTACATTGTTGCAGTGCTTTTTACAGTAGCCTCAAGCCTATTTTAGGCTGGTCCGGTGCATCTCAGGAGCAGGACTGGTATGAGTTAGAAGGAAGGCACTCTGGAGCAGTCTCGGACAGTTAAAGCCTTTATCTAGCAGGGTGCAAGTCAAAAACAATAACAGGTCAGTGATTGAACAGTGATTTGTCACAAACACAGTTTGAAGATAGAGGAGAAAAGGAAAGAGTGATATATCTGCAGATGGGAGAGAGAGAGGATGGAGAGTCGGAGACAGCCACGGAAAGTTTGTGGCGGTGGGATCGATAGTAGTCAGGTGGGTGAATATCAAGCGATCGAATCAGACAAACACCCGAGGAAGAACCTTTGACCTGAGGCTCCTATACATTCTCATTTGATGGATCAGATCAGATCCAGATAGAGGTCAGAGGTCAGAGCAGAACAGCAAGTCAGAGGTTAAAGTTCAGCTTCCATACTCCGTGAGCTATTTATGTGTCAGCCCAGCTCACTACGTCCTGCAGCCCTCATATTAACTACCACATTAGCGTGCACACTGCACTATGCTCCGCAGGTTTGACTGGACCTGACTCTATAATGAAGATAATGAAGATTAGAACTGCTTCTGTTAGATTACATTTTCTTTCACTGCTCTTATTAATTCATAACTGAGCTCGCCCTTCATTATGCATTGGATCCTGAGCGATGTTTGTAAATGAACTTAATGTTCCACACATTGCTAACTTTTGTGTTTTGGTAAATGGTTCGACTTCATTGATCGTCCATCCTTTTGAGTGGGAGATTTGTTTTGTTTATAAAATATAGCGTCTGAAAGAAAGAACCTGCAGTAACCTTGAGGATAATTGTCGGATCGAGAATGATTTAGCCCTGTAGAGATTCATGGTGAGAACTCTCTCTCTCTCTCTCTCTCTCTCTCTCTCTCTCTCTCTATCTCTCTCTCTCTCTCTTTCTCTCTTTGTATAGACAAGGGTCCTAATTCATCAAAAAGAAATACGCCACCGTTACACTGCGGCGGAAACAGATATCGTATTTATCCGTCCGATCATGCTACGTTGAGATGACGTGTTATTCAGAGAGTGGTGTGTACCACAGGGTCGCAGGCGTATCGCAGGTGTATGTCATACTGAATGCAATGGGTGCAAAGTGATCGGAAAAGCACCCGACAACCTCATCTGCATTGATCCACGCCCCATATCATACCATAAAAGGCTTCAAGCATGACTCAGCGCGAGTGGAGGTGAGCTGGCTTAAAAATATGATATGACTGGCCGACTATTCATTTTCCAATGTGAATCGGATCGGCAGCACGCTGCTGTCTGCCCCCCCCCCCCCCCCCCTTCCCACACACACACACACACACACACACACACACACACCGACAGTGAACTCAAGGAGCTCCGTAACAAAACAATTTCAATAGGCCTGCCGCCTACTGCATTACTACACCAAACAATGTTGGATTCGTACAGTGCAGAATGCAGATAAGATTCTTATTATAATTGTGAGTTTGTTTTTTAACATGCAGCGCGAGTCCGCGAGAGCCGATCTACAAGCTCACAACCGTTGCACTTCGAGTAGAAGGCTGCCGAGTGAGCAGCCCCAATCGCGCATGATAGAAATATCCTAATGCATGCATTTAGGCATACAAGTGCACTCGGCTTTTATATATATATAGGCTATCATTTTTTATGTGCTGATGTTGGGGACACATGCCTATACATATTTTATCTGAGATTTGGGTACAATTTATTGATTCAGCATGAAGACTAAAGCCTTCTGAATAAATCTATACGCAAGTGTATGCTTGCGTAGATTTCTCCGCCACCTAAAGAGGTCCCGTAGGATTTGGCGGAGTTTCCGAACAACCTACGTGAGCGTCAAGTTCACATGAATTCCAAATTAATGTGGGAAATCCACGTAAATGCCTTTCCGCTAGCGTCACGTAATTATATCAGCGGAAACGCGTTGAAGAATCAGGACCAAGGTGTCTACTGTGGTGTAATCCACATGGAGCAGGTGCTCCGTAGGCCAGGTGTGGCTAATCAGTGCTGCTGTGCTTAATGGTACACCTCAGTAATGGCCGCACCCAGGCAACCCTCTGTGGATTTGTCTATAGGTAAGAACCAGCAGAAGTGTGTGTGTGTGTGTGTGTGTGTGTGTGTGTGTGTGTGTGTGTGTGTGTGTGTGTGTGTGTGTGTGTGTGTGTGTGTGTGTGTGTGTGTGTGTGTGTGTGTGTGTGTGTGTGTGTGCGTGCGCAGTGGTGGGCGCAGTGGTGTGCACAGATAGACACTTGGAGGGAGCAAGATAACCTGACCTTTTAAAAAACAAAGAAAAGTACTGTACTGTATGTGGACCATGGTGACATTGATCAATTCTTGATAAAAAGCTTCCAATATATTATTTAGGCCCCAACATCTATAAATATCACACCATGGCCAGTTCAACGTGCTGCACAAGGTGCCCCTCTAAATATGTGTGTGTGTGTGTGTGTGTGTGTGTGTGTGTGTGTGTGTGTGTGTGTGTGTGTGTGTGTGTGTGTGTGTGTGTGTGTGTGTGTGTGTGTGTGTGTGTGTGTGTGTGTGTGTGTGTGTGTGTGCGCGTGCGTGCGTGGCGTGTGTCAGTGACGGAATTGTGTGGCAGCTAATTAAAAGTATGATTAGGATAATTAAAATAGGTCTCTGTCTTTAGAATGCCTAACGACCACAGAGAACGCACGCATGCACGTACATACATGGAGCCGCCGTCTGAAATGCGAGTCCCTGTGCATTTTTTTTAATTAATTAATGAATTACTTACTTAACCTCTACAGCGGTGCCTGTTGGGCATTGCCCTACTTGGAACGATGCAAGTTGGAAATGAATGCCCCACCCAGATATATATGTCTGTGTTACTTTTTCAGGCATGCCCAAATATGGAGTCTATGTAGTCTATACACACTGTGCGTATACAGATATATGTACAGAGACTTGGTGCATCATGTACAGTATAGATGTGTGTGCATGCAGTGCAGTCCAATTACTATACAACCCCTTACTATAGGTGTCTCGTGTCTGTTTGATACTTTGATAGGGAGATGGACTGGACCAAATACTACATGCAGGTTCATATTCCTCACTCCTCTGTTCTGTTCTCTGCAGCTATCAGTCAGATGGGCAGAGAGAGAGAGAGAGAAAGAGAGAAGCCTGAAAAGGGGCACTGAAAAATGAAAGTGTGTGTGTGTGCGTGTGTGTGTGTGTGTGTGTGTGTGTGTGTGTGTGTGTGTGTGTGTGTGTGTGTGTGTGTGTGTGCGCGCGCGTGCGTGCGTGAGTGACAATGCGCAGCTCATGCAACGAACAGTTCGGTGTGACCATCATTGTCACCTTGGCAGCGATTGGGTAACCCTCCTGCTTGTGCTTCTGCAGCCGCTGGTGCTCCTACACATTCCCCTGCAGCCGCCTCCAAAACACAATTTCCGGTTGTCTCGCCGTGGGGCCGCGCGGCGCGTCGGAGCGTGGTTGCCGGTCGGATCGCTGAGTCTTGTAATGAATTCATCAAATGAACCTCTCAGCGAGGCCTTAATTTAACTCTGTCTATCTCGTTCTCTCCACATTGTGTTTCAAAATCCAAGTCTTGCACGCACGCACACACACACACACACACACACGCACAGAGAGAGAGAGGAGAGAGAGGAAGACACAGAGGATCAGATATAAAAAAGAAGACATGGCACCTCTTATAGATAAACATCTACAACATTAGTCATCATCAGCAAAGGAAACAGAGGACACATCCCCCCCCCCCCCCTCCCCAACACCACACACACCTTTCATTTTTCAGTGCCCTTTTTCAGGCTTCCCTCCCTCTGCCTCACGTGTGTAATCCACACAACTCAAGAACCGTTTGCCCCATCGACTTCAAATTCAACACACATTCCACACCACCACAGGGATTGCCTGCGTGTCGAGTCGGTCCCACGGACCCACGGTTGTCCAGAACCGACACAAAAGGCCTCTGGCCGGGCTCTGGACAGGACCCCTGCCCAGGATCCATATAGGGAGCTGGCATGTTCTGACATCATTCTGACGTCTGCATATTTGGGCATACCTGACAAAGAACTCCATATATGGGCATAAAAGAAGACACACGCGTTCCACACCCCCACAGGGAGCACAGTGCCCGGTGACGAGTCGGTCGGACCCACGGTTGTCCAGAACCACCACACAAGGCCTCTCATGCCCTCATATGGAGTTGGCCTGTTCTGTTCTGTTAATCACAACACTCCATATTCGGGCATGCCTGACACAGAACTCCATAGAAATGAAGGGAGACATAATAACTGGGTGGGCATGCATTTCCAACTTGCATCGTTCCAAGTAGACCAGTGCCCAACGGGCTCCGCTCTAGTCTATCTATAGATGCACCACGTCTCTGTAGGTCTGTACGTCTGTAATCCACATAACTCGAGAACCGTTCGCCCCACCGACTTCAAATTCGACACACACGTTCCACACCCCCGCAGGGAGTGCAGTGTCCGGTGTCGGACCCACAGTTGTCGGCTATGGACAGAGCCCCTACCCAGTGTCCATATATGGAGCTGCCTGTCCTATTCTGACATCACAATGACTGTTCTGACATCTGCATATAGACTCCATATTTGGACATGCCTGACAAATATAAAAGGGACACAGTCAGACATAATAACTGGGTGGGGCAAGCATTTCCAACTTTCCATCGTTCCAAGTAGGCCAGTGCCCAATGGGCACCGCTCTAGTACCTTTAATCATTCCACCGCAGCAGCTGAAGAAAATGTGTTTTGTGTTTATGGTCAAATAATGTACAAAACAATATATGCGAAACTTGTGGTATACAGTATGTTTTGGCAAGGACCCAGGGGTTTCTGTAAATGTCTGTGTGTCTGTCTGTCTTGTGTACCAATCCTCATATGGAGATCTCTGTCCGTCTGTCTGTCTGTCTGTCTGTCTGCATGTGTCTCTTTTAAGTATGGAGCACCCTCATGTCATCAATATGTTGTCATAGGCCTACTGACGTCATAGACTGATATGGTGGGTACTGCACTAATAGGTACAGTAGAACGGGTACCTGACGGGCATCGATCGGCCTACTTGAGGAAAGCCATCATCAGCCTCACATTCCACATATTTCCCCTTTTATGTAACCTTCGATTTATTGGAGGTAGGCTACGTGACAGGGCAGAAATATGAAGCCTGGGGACAGAGTGGCCTTGAATTTATGCCTGAATAACAAGGTTACAGCATACCATTTCTTATACTGCATACGGGGCTAGTTTATGCTGACATCATCTGCACTGAATATACCAGAAACAGACCGCTGAAGGAGAGACTTCAAAAAAGCATATTGTTCTCATTGTTTCTAACAAAAATAAAAAATGTATACTTGTCCTGAGGCCAGACATGAACCCACATGAAAACAAAACAGTGTTTGAGCAGAGCCACAACAAATTGTTCCTGACAGAACTGCTAATGAATATTCATAGCGTGACAGCAGGGCCTGAAGTGCAGCCTTCATAATACAATTCAATCCCACTCCACCTTGACAATGAGTAATATGGCTGAAAAGTGCTCAATACAATTAAGACGAGTCGTCATTCTGTGTCCCTCCTTCTTCAGTGAAGAGAGGAGAGTCCGCACACAAGTTTGCTCCAAGGTGTTTGCTTTTTATTCAATACACCATAAATAAGACACAATGTTTCGGCCGTGAACGGCCTTCTTCACACATCCCTCTGCCTGTCATTTAAACATCCTGTCAGGGATTATTTCTCAATGGCAAAGTATTTACTTGTTTACACTAAAATAAGTATTCCGCTTTGTGGACACGACTGTCACATTGGAAGTGTTAATATATATTTTTGGTTACTGTTGTGTATTTCTCGATTCAAATGTTTTCAAAACATTCTTGAGGGCAACGTTTAGTTGTAAATTACATGGTTGTTTGTTGGATACAGCACAAACTCTGTACAGATAAATATTTAACAAGCCGAGTATAGCTGCATAGCTTTTCTGCATAGATATTATACATATTAACTAAAACTATATTTGTTTTTCAAGCAACGTGTTATTTTCCGCCACATTACGAGACCAAAGGAGCAATTCAATTATAGTTTGAGAGAGAGAGAGAGGGGGACGGGACAGAGAGGGAGAGCGGGTGTTGGTGGTACGGTCCGTGACGTGTTATGTTTTCTTGTGTACCCTGTTCTTGGTTTTTGTTATTGTTTTACCTCTTGTTCCTGTGATTTATGAAGTATTGTGTTTTCCCTGTGTCTTAGTTCCAGTTTGAGTTTCACCTTTAACCTGTGTACTTTTTATTTTGTAGTATTGTTTTGTGCCTTCCTGTCTACCCCTGTAGTTCTGTACCTGCCTTGTCTAACCTGTATTGTGATTAGTCTTTGTTTTCCACCTGTGTCCTCTTAGTCCCCCAGCCAATCCCTGTCTTGATTTTGAGTTTTGTTTCACCTGTGCCTAGTTAGTCTGTGTCTATTTATACTCCCCTGTTTGTTCAGTTCCCTTGCTAGTTTGTCACTTTATGTCAGTAGTGTTCAGCTCCTTGTGTATCCATGATTTAACTCCTAGTGTACTGTATGTATACTTGTCTTCAAGTTCCTTGTATTCCTTGTGGCAAGGCATTTTTTTTTAAAATAAAAACCTTGCATTGAAGCTCATTTGCCTGCGCCTATCTGTCTGCTATTGGGTCCTAAAGCTCCTGCCTTTGCACTGTGACAGGTGGGGATCACGGGACAAATTGGAACACAAAAAGTTCTTGGAGACACCAGAGAAGACATGCTGTTGAGAGTGCGGATATTCCCCTTTGTTGCCTCATTTTCATTCTTCTCCATCTGAGTCTTTATGTGGATATCATTAATAGAACTCACTCTAATTACTTGAAAATGAATAGGCAATCAACTTTAATAGCATTGATTTACAAAAAATAAAATAAAATAAACTAAAACCTAAAAAATGGAGTTAACCTCCCACAGTAAGGGTACTGTATATTGTATGTTTAGCAGAAGAAATGTGATCAAATTAAATGGATAGATCGATGTCATGGGGTCTTTTAATTCAAAAGGCAATCACATGTAGTTTCCAGTTTCGGCAAAGGATTAATTTCAGAACAGACTAGATTTGCTCAATGTAATTCCATTCACAGCATTTATTCCCACCATCTTTACCTGCAAATGCATTGCACTGATCCCCATGCCATCATCTCTGTCACTCAACTGTCCCCTTAGGTGACCATGTGCAGTGAGTCTGTCTCCTGAACAGAGCTCGTCTCTGAAACACTGTAGAACATTTACATGGCTTTTCAAAGTGCACGTCTGTCCTCCATGTCCTTGTCCTTTCCTCTCTCTCTCTCTCTCTCTCTCTCTCTCTCTCTCTCTCTCTCTCAAAATGACACATTTTGCTCTTGATCTTTCACTTGCTTGCACACACACACACACACACACACACACACACACACACACACACACACACACACACACACACACACACACACACACACACACACACACACACACACACACACACACACACGCACAGCCAACATCTGCAACTTCTCTGTGTGTGTGTGTGTGTGTGTGTGTGTGTGTGTGTGTGTGTGCAGAGCGAGGGAGAGACAGAGAGAGGGGGAAGGAAGTACTCAAGATAATGAATCACTCACTCTTTTAGAGTGCCATTTGACAAAATCGAGAAGAATGAAAGTCGTCCCCCTACCTACGGTAGCACTGATGTTGCTACAGTAGGTTTTGTAATATAATGAGTCCCAGCAGGACTCACAAGGGGTCCTAGGGAAATTCTATGGATCTTATACAGTATGATTATAATTATGCTTATTTTCATGTATGTTGAAAATGTAACCAAAATAACTACAATAGACTGTTTTGAAATGGATGAAGTGGTGGTACTGTAGCCTACTGTACTATACATGCATCGGCAATACCACGTTGTTAATCAGCTCCATCTCAGACCTCATGGATGTGCAGATGGTATATACAGTACAAAATAATGATGATTCTTCTGCAGTCATGTTTTGGGTTTGTCCGTAAAAAATGTATAGTTTCCTTTCGGGGAAAGAATATGTGATGTATTTGATGCGGGTTGTGTAGGTAACAACATAACTGCACGCATACATGCACGTGCGTGCACACACACACACACACACACACACACACACACACACACACACACACACACACACACACACACACACACACACACACACACACACACACACACACACACACACACACACACACACCCCAATGGCAGATGGCTGGTTAGACCAGGTCTATCAGGAACGAGGAATATTTGCCATGAGGCCC
This sequence comes from Protomyctophum parallelum, assembly GCF_964188405.1. Taxonomy (NCBI): domain Eukaryota; kingdom Metazoa; phylum Chordata; class Actinopteri; order Myctophiformes; family Myctophidae; genus Protomyctophum; species Protomyctophum parallelum. Next base: position 31,844,770 of record NC_139702.1, on the reverse strand, counting down.
ATCCCCGACAATGACCACCTGTGACATCATCAGCACTCTCACCTCCCTGACCCAAATCTACAATCTGTCATACCAGCGGTCTCCAAACCTCCTGACCTATCTGACACACCCCCAAACGCTCAGCCTCGTTGTATTTGTATTTTTTTTAATATGATTATGGCAAATAATCACAGAAAGTCACTGCACTGAGAGCCATGAAGCTGCTGTATTGCATGTATATACTCCCGCAGCTGCTCTATACATCTCCTTACAACAGTGTTTTACCGGATTTCGCTGTTTGTGTTAAATAACACCATGAACCCGCCATTACCCTTTTCATGTCACGCACCCCCTAGAAGGCTTTCGCGCACCACAAGGGGTGCACGCACCACAGTTTGGGAACCCCTGTGTTATACAATTATATCCACTTCAATGCCCACATGATGCTTCTGTATCTCTATTTGATCAGTCTGGTCCTCAGCCGTGGTCTGATGGACAAAGGACAGGCTCCGGTTTGCCTCCTCTCTCATCTCTCTCCTCTCTGTGGATGCCAGAGGGTAGCAACTATCATTTCACATCCATCTGCTCTGAGCCTCAGAGCTTAATTAGCAGCAGCAGCAGCTCTCCATTTCTGGAACCTTCAACCTGGACTGCCAAGGTTTCATCAAAAACACCTACATCAAAATCTAGCAGTGTCTCTCTCTCTCTCTCTCTCTCTCTCTCTCTCTCTCTCTCTCTCTCTCTCTCTCTCTCTCTCTCTCTCTCTCTCTCTCTCAAAAAAGAAAATATACGTCAGATGAACTTCAGAGCGGCAGGGGGGAGGTGAAGAGGGAGGTGATAGGAGGGTGTCTGGTGGGGGGGGGGGGGGGGACAAGATCAGATTAGAGCAGGGCGTGTTGAAGTGACAGCTTGTGAGGACTCTACTGGCCGCTATGCTGAGAGCTGGGGCGTCCATGGGGATGTAGAGTCACACTGACACATACTGGCAGATACTCATGGAGGGATTGGTTGTGGGTGTGTGTTAGGAGGGGAGAGAGAGAGAGAGAGAGAGAGAGAGAGAGAGAGAGAGAGAGAGGTAGGTAGGGAGGGAGGGAGGGTTGGGGACTGAGGGAAGGATGCATATCCGATCAATAAACTTCATAAACCACATCATCAACTCAGTCACCATGAACACCATCTGGCCCTTTCTCCCCAAACACACGCCCACACCACATGCACACGCACACAGAGCACACACACATGCACACAAGTTTGCTTGCTCTCACACCTAATTGCACAGACACACATGCCAGAAGCAGGTACTGACTTTGGTCTGGGAAGACCAGAAGAGTGTGCGTGCGTGTGTGTGTACCACAGCTGGCTAATTAGTTTACTCTCGAGCAGACGCTTATAGTTCAGGAACATTATCAGCAATATTAATATTCTGCTATATGACAACGAGAATACAGGGTAAAAGTATTGTATGTATAATTTGGCTCTAACAACACTAAGCAATAACTGCATTTACAAAACAAAGCACTAGCAATAAATGAATACATCTTTCCCAACAACTGTGGTTAAAAGTTCAACTGACAATTAATACACTTGACATGAAAATAAATAAAACTAATAACATTTATCCTAAAAGACAGATAAAATGAATGAATCAAGCAGTGTTAGTTCATTGCAGATGGTTATTATATATGTGTGTGTGTATATAGTTCCCCTCATTCATTCCCTGTAGTAATTCATTCTGCTCCTTTAAATCAGCTGCCTCTCCAGGCCACGCCCTCATTCCCACAGTGCAATTCAGGTGGCCTACTTAAGCAGCCTCAGCCTTAGAGTATGAATAGAGAAGACATCCGAGTTCTCCTCCCATCCACTTGCATTAAGTTGCTCAAAAGTGCATGAGGCTCCTCCTTCCGGGTAGGAACAGATTGCATTCTGGGATGGATTGGCCCCAAACACATGAACGTGCTGCCGTTGACTATCATTGCACGCGTTCACGTGCGATCCAGGTGCGTTCACGTATGAAACAGCGTTCATGTGTCATTGTGAACGTGCACAATGATAGTCAACGGACCAGCGCGTTCATGTGTTTGGGGCCAACTGCAATACCTTCATTCGGCCACTATGTCCATTTCGCCTCAGGGTTTCCTCTGGGTGCCTTCTCTATTCATATATACGTCTAAGGCCTCAGCTCACTACTCTTTCTCCATGCTGAGCTGTCAAGCAGCTTGTGCGGCGTCTGCGGGAAAATCTCCCCCACCTCCCCGGCCTCCTCCCTGTAGTTCTTTAGGTTATGGGATATTATTGTATTGTTTGCGATTGTGTAGATTAATTGTGTTGTATTGATGTGTTAGTATACTGTGTATTGTTGTTCATGGTTTATTGTATCTTAGGCTCTGCTCTGGGGGTTCGTTGATATCAGAGCTGTGTCTCGGTGCACAGATAATCGGATATCAAATGTGATATCAGACCCGTGTCTCGGTACGCAGATTATCTGATATCACATGAGCAGAGCCACACCGCCATACTAATATGCAATAGCTTTGCAATAAATGGTCTATGGTCAATCTGAGCTGAAGTGTCTCAATGAAATTAATATGGTGCAAAAAGCTATTCTGTGTTAATTTACATAATCCTAAAACTAAATTATTAAATTCATGACATAACCAGATAGTATAAAAGGGAAATTAATTTATAGAGTAAAGATGTCAGGATGATCCAAGTAGGACCCAAATGCGAGGAAGTCAGAATCAAGTGGAAGTGTATTTTAACAGAGGTTTGCAGGAGAGCAACACCATCAAACAAACAGACTTGGAGCTCAGGTTTACAAGACAATAAAGAATAATCCAACAGAGAACACAACCAAACACAGGGTTTAAATAGGCACAAGATTAACAGGACACAGGTGAACTCAAATCAAATCAACACAAGGATTGGCTGGGGAAAAACAAGACACAGGTGAAACAAAGAACCAAAAATCAGGGAAGGTGAGACAAGGCAGGAACCAACTACAGCGCAGGCTCGGTGGCACTGGGCAGCTCGGGTTCGCTGGGCTGCTCGGGTGCGCTGGGCAGCTCGGGTTCGCTGGGCAGCTCGGGTGCGCTGGGCAGCTCGGGTTCGCTGGGCAGCACGGGTTCGCTGGGCAGCACAGGCATGGACTTGGTGGTGCTGGGCAGCACAGGTTCAGGAACACTAGATACTGGAGAACCAAAAACTCTTCTCAGCTCTGTAGTGAAAGAGTTGTAGCTGGAGCAAAAACTTTGTTCCTCCTCCCACACATCAATAGCCAGGATAGGGCCTCTCCTGTGAGCATGTACCTCACATAAGCCAGGCGGAAATGTTCAGTGGAGAAGGCAGGTGCCTGGTCCTCAAAAACTGGCCAACACTGGGCAAGGAAAGAGTCACAGGACTCAGGATTACCTCCATAACGCTCAGGGTGAGGAACGTGGAGCCCCTGGGTGGGCAAGGCATGGGCAGGAGAAGGCAGAGTACAGGCATGTGTCACAGGTGTGTGCACCGACAGACCTGGGCTCACTAGAAAACTGCTGGCATCTTGGAAATAAATAAAAAACAAAACTCCTCCCGCTGGGTCCAAAGGTGGTTGGATTATTATGTCAGGATGATCCAAGTAGGACCCAAATGCGAGGAAGTCAGAATCAAGTGGAAGTTTATTTTAACAGAGGTTTGCAGGAGAGCAACACCATCAAACAAACAGACTTGGAGCTCAGGTTTACAAGACAATAAAGAATAATCCAACAGAGAACACAACCAAACACAGGGTTTAAATAGGCACAAGATTAACAGGACACAGGTGAACTCAAATCAAATCAACACAAGGATTGGCTGGGGAAAAACAAGACACAGGTGAAACAAAGAACCAAAAATCAGGGAAGGTGAGACAAGGCAGGAACCAACTACAAAGGAAAACAGGAAACACAAAGCATCACTTCAAAATAATATTCAAGAACACCATAGCATAACTTCAGAATAAGTTTCAAGAACAACAAAAACAACACACGGAAGGCAGATCGTGACAAAAGATCTCTGTGGCATAGAACTAGCCCGATTTGAATCATGCAAGTTGAATTAGTATAATTTCTGATCATGCACTATTCATATCGCCACAGCAGGGCAGGACCAGCAAACACTCATTACGTTTAAAGTAATTATATAGTAAATTATGTTAAAGTCCATAATTCAAAATTGAATCGAGTAAAAGTTCAAACGAATTGGTAAAGTACCAAAATATGCAGAATGTCGCATTTCGCAAGTTTTAAAATATATACAAATATTTTGCAATTAGCAGAACTACAAGCTCAGTGTCGCATCGCAACACTTTGTGAGCTTGTAGATCGGTAATTTTCAAATGGCCAAAATGTATATACTGTAAGGCTGAAGTGGTTAATGTATGTATTCGTAATAATAATCACAATCTACAAAGTAACTAGTAACTAAAGTTATCAAATAATTTGGGTGGAGTTAAGAGTCCAATATTTGTCTTTGAGATGTAGTGGAGTAGAAGTAAAAGTACACAAAATAGCCTACATCAAAGTACATGTACTTATTACTTTACACCTCTGCCAGACATCTCTGCCTCAACAGAATGAAAACACCATCTTTCATTTCCTCCTGTCCTTTGCTAAGAGGCCAGTGTTGTGTCAGAAGATGTCCATGGAAAACAATATAAGTATAACGTATAATTAAGAAATGACAATCACAATACATTATGGAATACAAGCATGCTATTGTGTTTTGTCACATCCCCAGCCTTTATTTGCTCTGGGAAAATAAAAGCTTATGAGTTGGGCAGTGATGTATAGGTTTTCATTTTCAATGTAATGAGTCTTTTCCATGGGTCCCAGGGAATATTTATGAATGAATTTATGTTAGGAGTCATATTTTGTATTTTATTGTTATATTGTTCTCCCCTGGATGGATCAATGCCACGTCTGCACAGGCGCAGAGTGAGTAGTGTGGAAAAAAGCTGACCACAATCTAGGTCTAGTCGCCCACGGGCGTGCATGTGCACAAAACAAGCATGTGTGCGATAATTTCACGGAACCGAGCCTGCTTGCCCCTCAACATCTTCGTGTGTCCAAAATAATCGCCCGCCAATTAATTGCCAAGGTATGTCAGTCTCTTCCTGTCTGAAAAGCCCTTTACTGTAAAACTGTGACTGGAAGTGGCGTCTTCAAAACAGTCAATAGTTCCACGTAGGCATGCCCCTTCGGAGGCAATCACCGAAACATAGATGATAAGCACCCACGTGGTCTCATTGACTTCAATGTTAATGTAATTCTCGCAAGTCACCTTCATGCAAATGACAGTCTGACACTTGAATTAAAGTGACTTGATTGATTCACATGAAAGAAAAACCTGTCAGCTCCCTTCACTGCCTCTATAGTTGGCAAACCCACAATGCAATACTTTATTTTCAAGAGTGTTGGTGTGGCAAGCAGCCAATATCAGTAGTATTACGAAGTTACATAAAAATGTGTGTGGTAAAGAAGATGAAAACCATTGAGCTGGTCTTTTTTTTTTTTTATAATTTTTTTTTATCCCACAATTTTGTAACCCAGTTTTCTTTTCACCCAGTGCCAATTATCTAATGTAATCCTGAGCGCTACACTTCCTCTGCCAACCTGGGGGGGCAGCGGACTGACCTCATGCCTCCTTCTATGCATGAGGAGTCCAAGCTGCTTCTTTTCACCTGACAGGGGGGAATTTCCCCGGCCGGACGTAGCGCGTGGAAGGGACACGTTATTCCGACCAGTTCCTTTCCCCTCCATCAGGCGCCCCGGCTGGCCAGGGGGAGGTAGTTTTAGAGACCAGGATTACTGCATGTTTTTGTGAGGGTATCTACCCTAGGGGACACGGGGAGAACATGCAAACTCCACACAGAAAGGCCCTTTCGCCAACCCCCGCCTCGGGTATGGGCACTGATGGCGCGGAGGAGGGAACACGCCGCCAGTGCCCACAGCGTCCCCAGCGGGAATCGAACCCAGGACCTTCTAGCTGTGAGGCGACAGCACTACCAACTGTGCCACCGTGCCCCGAGCTGGTCATTTTAAAAGTAGTTTAAAAAGTGTGGCCACCATTGCTCTACACAGTAAAATCTTCGTGTTCATTTTAGTCTGAGGGAGTACAAAGGGAACAACATCCCTCACTGGTCCTGGTCCATCTGCACACTCTCAGAGTTAAATAAACAGTATTTTACAGTTTCGGCTCTGCTCCAGTCAGCCATGGGCAAATCTGTGCATGGCCAGCACAGGATACTTCATCACGTTGTAGATAATTTGCAGAGGTGAAGTAGATTTGAATCATTGAAAGTAATTTCTTCTCCCTTTGGATAATGGCTTTTTGATAATAGCCTGTTGAATTATTATCTAATAAAATGTTGAAGCCTAAGTATTTCGAATAAATGGTAGGTACTGTATGATTTTATTATAGAATGGCTGTGCTTCCAAAATTCTCACATGTCTCCCCCCTTCTCCGCTCCCTCCACTGGCTCCCGGTTGCTGCCCGCACAGAATACAAAACTCTGATTCAAAGCAACCAAAGGTATGGCTCCCCCATATCTTGCAAGTATGATTGAACCCTACAAACCCTCCCGCGCACTCAGATCAGCCAACGCAGGGAGGCTGGAAGTACCCTCACTAAAAATGCCGGGACAACGCTCCACACATCCCAAACTCTTCTCCCTTCTGGCTCCAAAACTGTAGAATGCACTTCCTGTTGCAGTCAGAACTGCAGCCTCACTCCCAATCTTCCGCCATAGTCTGAAAACCCACCTTTTCAGATTCCATCATGGCCCGTAGCTCTTACCCTACCCCCTTAGATAACACTTTTTGTAGACCTAGATAGCATTTGATACAGACGTATAGCATGTTATGTAGACAGCACTATAATTTCATTGTATGAAGTCATAGCACTTCATAGTATACATATGTATAGCATAGTATAGTATAGTATATATGTATAGTTTATATGTATTGTTTCATTATATAGATATTCCACTGTTACGTTCATATAGCTTACGCATGTTTCATGATAAATACTTTATATGTGATGTATTGCCATGCTTTTTTTGTTCTTGCTTAATGTAAATCGCTCTGGATTAAGAGCGTCTGCTAAATGACTAAATTACAAATTTAAAAGAACTTATTGCGACTGTAGGTCATAGATTACTATGAAAACCTGCAAAACCTGTCAGTCTGTCCGTTGTTCTGTCCGTCGTTCCGGCCACCATACTGTATATGGCCGTCAGTCCCTCACGCCTTGTGACACGCTCCATATATGAAGATCACGACACTGACCTCATCAAACCCTGGATAGCCATACATGGAGAAGACTGGATCATCACCTAGATCTGCATATATGGAGCCGGTCAGCAACTCTATATCTGACCTCAAACCTCAAACCCTTAGATCTCCATATATGGAGCTGACCTGTTCTGACATTCCATACTGTATGTTGATATACTTTCCCACCCGTACTTCCTCTTTCCCTTTTTTTTAAATGTTTTGAGGGACAGACGGCTGACAGGAAATGGGGAGAGAGATGGGGGGATGACATGGAGTAAAGGCCGCCGGGATCGGGAGTCGAACCTGTGTGTGTGTGTGTGTGTGTGTGTGTGTGTGTGTGTGTGTGTGTGTGTGTGTGTGTGTGTGTGTGTGTGTGTGTGTGTGTGTGTGTGTGTGTGTGTGTGTGTGTGTGTGTGTGTGTGTGTGTGTGTGTGTCATGACCTTGCACTGAGAATGGCATGGGGACTACAGTTAACAGTTAGAGGCCCAAGAGTGTGTGCACCATGCATGTGTCCAAGTTTGGATTAATGGGTTGTGCAAGTCTAATGCAGAGGCTGGCATAGACACAAGTACATGCACGCACGCACGCACGCACACAGGACTGGACATCACTTTGGATCCCATTATCAATATTAGGACAGCCAATAATTAAACTGGCAGGCTGCCAACACACACACACACACACACACACACACACACACACACACACACACACACACACACACACACACACACACACACACACACACACACACACACACACACACACACACACACACACACACACACACACAGCAGCTCTCATGCAAAAATAGATACAGATAGACTGCTGTTGTTGTTGCCCTGTGTGTGCGTGTGTGTGTGTGTGTGTGTGTGTGTGTGTGTGTGTGTGTGTGTGTGTGAGAGACGCAACTTGGCCTGTTGTAGCGCCACCATGAGGCTGATTTGAAAACTGTTAAGTGGCATTGGGCTATCCGTGGATATGCACGACTTGGGATATCCGTGGATATGCACGGCTTGGGATACACTGCCATGTCTTCCTCCTCAGAATGCATTTCTTTCATGTGGATTCCAAGGGATTCGATTTCCCAAAAGTTGCGTAACTGATCTGACAGTGCCTGTCAGTGATGTGCATCACTTCAATGTCCACAACTTCAGTTATGATATTATTACTGTCTGCAGTAATACTGTACTATTGTCAGAGTTGCTTGCTACACTACTAATTGCATCTGCAACACTGTGGTCAGCCTGTCTGTCGTTGTCGTGGTCGGCGCGTCTATCATGCGCTGCATTGACTGGCTGTTTGATTGCAAACTGTTTTGTGGTGTCACTCTTCACAGTGAATGCCCTGCGTTCTACAATTACGCGCGACATGCCTGCCTAGCATTTTAATGGCATTGTCATAATTCTGGTCTGATAAAGCCAATCCCGTGACTACATAGCCACTTAAGAATGACTTTAAATATGTGAATTTATCAGACTTACTGAGACTCGTGTTTTTGTCTCAAATTGACTCCAAAAGCTTTGCCATTGACTCACATCTCCAGTGAACTTCATGGTCAGTTTAGGCAGTTTGACGGACTGTTGTCTTGTCACTGTATTTCCCGAGGCCGTGGATGCGATTTCTCCTTCCTCATTTCTCACATAAAATAACCAAACTAAAAATGCATCACAATTCATTTTGAGCTTGTACAGCTATTTTTTTATTTGAATCCTTTGTGGAAAAAAAAGGATTCTGACAGCAATGAATTGTATTGTGATCTATTTATTGTAACGATACAGAGGACATTTGTATTATACTTAATTTATTTGCTGAAATGAATACATTTGAGTTTTGAAAAACTTATGTAGGCCTATTGTGTTTCTCAATGTGCTTTTAGTACAGGATTCTGAATCTTTCAAGCCCCATTTAGAATGTTTTGAGTAGAAATGTGATTTAGAAGCATATTAAGTCATCTGGTATCTGGCATGACTAACGTGTAAACAATATAGCGCTATTTGGCACCTCTGGTGCTATATAGCGACTTTTGGTTCCATTTAGCACCATTCTTCTTAAAGGTGCTATATTTAGCACCCTTTACCAAAGGGTGCTATTTAGCCCCTGTCATTAAAGGTATTAAATAGCACCCTGCAAATGGTGCTATTTAGCCCCTATCATTAAAGGTGCTATACCCTTTGGCAAAGGTACTATATAGCACCTTTAAAGATTGGTGCTATATAGCACCTTTAACAATCGGTGCTATATACTGTACAGCACCATTTGACAAAGGTGCTATATAGCACCTTTAAAGATTGGTGCTACATACTGTAGCACCTTTAAAAAGTGGTGCTATATAGCACCAAAAATGGTTCCCCTATGAGCCAAAAAAACACTTTGTATACAGCACCGTTTTTTTCTTGTGTGTAGATTCCCTATGTGAGATCTGTGAACAGTGAAGAGGCACCTGTTACCTCCAGCCTTCGTTACAAATATACAACACAGGTCAAACAGTAGAAAGTAGTAGGATACGTGTGTGTGTGTGTGTGTGTGTGTGTGTGTGTGTGTGTGTGTGTGTGTGTGTGTGTGTGTGTGTGTGTGTGTGTGTGTGTGTGTGTGTGTGTGTGTGTGTGTGTGTGTGTGCGTGTGTGTGTGTGTGTGTGTGTGCGTGTGCGTGAGAGAGAGAGAGAGAGAGAGAGAGAGTGCGCACACTTTACAGAAAGAAAATAAGCCCACAATTGCTTAGAATAAGTGCACACAATGAAATATCGAGCACATGTTCTGGCTGTCTTGAAAATGTAAAAGGTGCAGCTTTTAACCTCTCACTAAACACAAAGTTCAAGGCCGACAGGAAACAATCAATAGGATAATTTCTCTGCCAATTTCACTGACACAGCCTGAGCCTCGCTCAAACAGACAAATCCCTGGTGAGATTCTCTCACAGCCACGGTGAGCCATCGTCATCTCTGCCATTCCCATGTGTCCCCTCCTCCCCAGTGCCTTGACACTCTGAGCTGACTCACCTGAAGCTTCCATATGCCTAATCTCCCTAATGTCTACACAGTCTACACCCGTGTTGCCAAGTCTGCTTATTATAAGCAATTTGGGGTTTGTTTTTATTTTGTTGTTGTTTGACTTTCTCCTGTAAAGTTGCCGTAAATAAGTATTGGTATAGTTGCCGGTTGTGGTTTTGTTTCTTAAGTGTAGTTGCTTATTGGGCCTTGCGTCCTAAATGCCATTTAAACGTCAAGGACCCCCCCCCCCCCACATCAATATGTATTTATTTGCCATTCTGAAAATGATTTGTGCCAGGGGCCCCCATACAAGATGTGTTTATTTAAAATGTGTCAAAAACATTCCACATTTGTGTAAACCTTTTCAAAGATACAACAAGTTCACATACTATAAGCAGACTTTCCTGTGCCTGTCTATCAGTAAGGGGCTTATTTGCTCCCTTTGAGGATAACTGATTACAGTAGTTCAATCGCGCCCAATCTCATTTGTTTCCGATATCTTCAGGCCCACGATTATGCTTATCCCAGGCTCAAGT
>NC_139702.1:31793972-31828972 GCF_964188405.1 Protomyctophum parallelum | reverse complement strand
CTCTCAGCCGGGGCTCTGTCAGACCTGGCAGAGTGTGGAGAGAGCGTGACTGAGAGGGGCTGAGGGACACAGAGGGCAGAATGAGGATGGTCAGCCAGCAGCTGTGTGGACTGCATGCTGCTGTTATTCACTCTCTGACACTCTCTGGCAAGAGTGCATGGCAGAGTGCACGGCAGGATGAGACATGTTGGATAAAAAAACCCAGACCACAAGACTCTCTCCACCCTGGCACCCCCTGGAGAGCCAATCATCCAGCACTATAGCTCTTCACCCCTGGATTGCCTGCTCCAACCACAGCTCCCTAAAGCTTTGACTGACAGCTGTCAGGGAAAAGGTTACAAACTGCTGCTGGCTCATCCTGATGTTCTGATTGGCATGCCCGGCGGAGACACTTTGCTGACACAGTCAATGCTGAATGCACACGCATGTAGAGTACGTGCACACTTGTGCGCACGTGTTCAAAGACCTCCGAACATTGGCGTTTTGTTCAAAAGCACGGACAGTGCATTAGTTTCAGAGAAAAGAGCGTGCAAAGGCCACCGCTAAAACAGAAGCTAATGTGGTTGGGTCATGCAGAAACGGTGCGGGCGGGGCCCTAGCAACCATAAAAACAAAATACAGCGAGGCAATCTTATAGCGATATCAAACGCCTCCTGCGTGCCCCGCCTAATTAATTTATATGACGAGCATACCTGTCCTTATGGATCCAATGTGTTATCAACTTCAACACTTCACGTCGGCTATTTGAAAATGGCTTTTTTCAAAAGATTGCTGTAAATCTTGCAAACTTATGCAATGGGACATTCTGCCGAACGAGTATTTGTAGTACGTTAAGTATATTTTGATGCCAACACTTCAGTACTTTTACTCAAGTATACATTCTGAATAACAGACTTTTGCTTGAACCAGAGTATTTTACCTTATATTTTACAGTAGGTCTTGTCTGGCACCGCTCCCAGTGACAGTGATTTCCACCTCCTTGACTCCCGGTCAAGCCAATCTCAGCCCTTCATCCAACTGGAAGCAGGTTAACCACGGTGTTAAACCCTCTAGGACAGTGTTTTCAACCCTTTTCACATCAAGGTCCATTATTTATTCGGCATTTGAGCCATCATTTGATGAGATTTTGCCTCTCGGGCCCAAATGTAGAATATTTAGTTGTCGTCGGATAAGATTTTGTATACAATTCCAGAATGTTATCCAGAATTATGGATGCCGGGGCTCAAGTGATTAAGTACCGTTTTTGAACCAATGATCGCCCTTATCCAGATTGACAAGAGAGGTCTGAGTAAACAGCGGGAACGGCTAGTGAACAAAAAACAGGGCAAATGGTTCATGTACGCAGAGTGCAAAGAAAACAATTTAATGCTTCAGAGATCACAAACGAGGCTGTGCTGTGTCATGAAACAGAGAGCGAACGGGAGCCTTAAAATGTCACTTCATGGCTGCCTCTGGCATTCTAGTGTGTGTGTGAGTGTGTGCGTACATGTGTGCGCGTGTGTGTGTGCGTGCGTGTGTGTGTGTGTGTTGGACATGCAGTTGAAATGTCACACCATTAAATACGGTAGGTTCTTTTATTGGAGGACATCCCTTTTGATACAACAGGAGTTTACGTGGGAGGGGTCTGGGGAGGATGTGATCAACAATGACATTTAAGAGCAGAGGCCGACTGAAACAGACACACACACACACACACACACACACACACACACACACACACACACACACACACACACACACACACACACACACACACAGATGTCAAGTGTTTTGCAACCACTGCTCCCCTCTCTCCCTTCTTCTATTCTCTCTACTGAAGCATTTGAAATTCCCTCATTACAAATCGAGAGTCCCTTTGGAAACAGCCCCCCCCCCCCCCTCCCCCCACACACACACACACACACACACACACACACACACACACACACACACACACACCTCATGAATCTAACAAGGGCTTATCTTGTGTCCATGGAGAGACATGACTGATCAGAGAAAATAAATGCTGCAGGAGGAGAGGAGAGGAGAGGAGAGGAGAGGAGAGGAGAGGAGAGGAGAGGAGAGGAGAGGAGAGGAGAGGAGAGGAGAGGAGAGGAGAGGAGAGGAGAGGAGAGGAGAGGAGAGGAGAGGAGAGGAGAGGAGAGGAGAGGAGAGGAGAGGAGAGGAGAATGGTGGAGAGGTTTAAGACATATTGATCTTTTTTTACAAGAAACTAAACGGTCTATGTTGCACACAGCAGATCCGCAGACTCCACAGCAATGTCTTTGTCAATATTTTATCAACCTTCTGCCTCCATCAATCTGTATCTAGCATTATTCATCTCCATCTGCCTTTATGCTGGCCAGTGGCTGATTTGAAACCAAATGTGGAGCTTCTGTTTAGTGAAGACAGACAGACAGACAGACAGACAGACAGACAGACAGACAGACAGACAGACAGACAGACAGACAGACAGACAGACAGACAGACAGACAGACAGACAGACAGACAGACAGACAGACAGACAGACAGAGACAGGGGGAGAGACAGGGGGAGAGACGGACGGGGGGAGAGAGAGACAGACAGACAGACGGGGGGAGAGAGAGACAGACAGACAGACAGACGGGGGGAGAGACAGACAGACAGACGGGGGGAGAGACAGACAGACAGACGGGGGGAGAGAGAGACAGACAGACGGGGGGAGAGACAGACAGACAGACGGGGGGAGAGACAGACAGACAGACAGACAGACAGACAGACAGACAGACAGACAGACAGACAGACAGACAGACAGACAGACAGACAGACAGACAGACAGACAGACAGACAGACAGACGGGGGGAGAGACAGACGGGGGGAGAGACAGACGGGGGGAGAGAGAGAGAGATCAGAGAGAGTACTGTCCTCCCAGTGGCATGCATTATTGGACAACAAAATAATAATCTGTGTGTGTGTGTGTGTGTGTGTGTGTGTGTGTGTGTGTGTGTGTGTGTGTACATACGGTACTGTAACAAGTCTGCATCCTTGTGCATTTTGTGGATAGTGAGCCCTCTCTGTGGTGACATCAGCCACTGCAGCACGCACACACGCACGCGCGCGCGCACGCACGCACGCACGCACACACACACACACACACACACACACACACACACACACACACACACACACACACACACACACACACACACACACACACACACACACACACACACACACACACACACACACACACACACACACACACACACACACACACACTCACACACTCCTCCCCCCTTTCTCTCGCACACTCAGTCATTCTCTCAGACAAGGACAGTGCATACTTTTCGTACTGTTCATCTGCCCTTCACGTACAGTACGTGAAGGGCAGACCCAGTCTATGTGAACTTTCCTTCAACAGACTCCCAATTAATTCAATAAGACACAGGAAGACGTCCTTGAGCTATATATGCACGTGTACTCTCAACCAACACTGATCATGTGCACACTCACTCACTTGTACGTGCGCCGATGCCCATTCATGCCAGCCACCCCCGGCAAGACTTCCAAAGTCGTCAGATCGCTGTGCAGTTCACAATACACAAGTTAGCCTCTCGCAACTTGCAGGGTGTCTTTCTTGAGTCGTCGTTTCCAGACGTGACTGATCGGCAACAGTGATTGTCTGTCTATGCGCCCCATGTACCCTGCTCAATGGCTTCATCTCTCCATCTATCTGGGAAATATCTTCTCGTTAAGTGTGTACAGTATGTAAACCAAAATACATTAGCCCCCTCTCTAATTAGCCAGCCCCCCCCATAGTCCCCCCAGGAACAATTTTCTGGAGTCTATTTCGTCCTCTCATTGACAGATGCTTTGTAAGTAATTAAAGTTTAACGTTTGAAACTGTAACCGGGCCATGTCTTTACCACCTCATTGAACTAACTGATCCCCAACCAGGCTCATATTTAGAGCTTTCTCATATTACAAACTTCCAATATAACTCAATCAGATACTGTAGGTCAAATGTATATGACATGTGCATGTGAATGCGTAGGAGCTACATTATAGTAAAAATAGTTAATTGAACAAATTTAATTCAATTTGTACACATTAACATTGTGTAAGAATCCTCTAACATAACTGTTTGCTTAACTATTTAAATGTGTTTCTTCCAGCTTACATTAGCTAGCTACTGCTGTTAAATTATGCTGTTGCATAGTCGCCAGTGGCCCTTAATCAACACCCCTTGCTGATGATGGCATATATTACTGTTGTATTAATGTAACTTTCTTGTGTGAATAATATGTTATTTTTTCCAATTTGTATTTCAGAGTATGTTAATAGGATAAAACGACTACAATTAAGGTGGTTCTATTCTCAGTGCTTTTCTATTGAGACATTTAGATCCTGTTTCTGGTTTGACACAAATCATGACCTGAAGGTCAAGATAACATAATGACATAATAAGATAACATGTCTCCCAGAGAGCAGGCGAGCAGACTGGCTTTACTCAGTGGTAAACATGTCTTGTACAGGAGACCTGCAGGCTCAGTGTATAACTAAAGCGGCTTTGCAGTTTTTCACGACTGTTAACACACGTTTTTCAAAACAATAACGTCTTTCTCAAAACTGCACGCACACAAAATGCGAAACCCTGAATCTCCTTTGCAAGATATGAGTCTTTGCCATCAAATCTCTGAACTAAAATACTGTAATTTATAGGCATCATGCCCCCGGTTCCTGTCTGGCCAGAGGCCATCCATCCTCATCACAGGCAATGTTCTCCCTGTCCAAGCGGCATTGGAAGAACTGCCTTGCGTTGTATTGTGCATACAGACAGATGACAATGTAGCCGATTGACTGGGGGTCATCTATGTGGTCAGGTGTTACCAACAAATTGCTCACCAGACCTGAATGTTTAGAAGTTTGATTAGTTGTGTGTTGTACAGTAGGTTGATGCTTTGAGATTTTACATGAGAAGTGTGTGCAACAACTGAACATTGTGTGTAGTGTTTGGACAACAAGGTAATGTGTAATTGACGAGTGTAAAGAAGGAAAGTCAGAGTTTGATATAAGGGAATGTGATGTAGTGCAAATTGTAGCATTAGGTACATGAAGTGAAGATTGTGCAAACTGTGCCAAATTTTTGAATTTTGTGTTAACAATCGTGAAAAACCAAGTATAGCCTATTGATTCCTTCCAAAATGAATCTGTGTTTGGGGAACAGCACGCATGCACGCATGCACGCACGCACGCACCCACTCACACACGCAGGCACGCACGCACGCACGCATGCACAAACACACACAGAGAGAGGGTGGAGTCATCCACATGTATGGTCATGAGAGCGATCTCTGTTTAAAACACTACAGCAGAGTTTTGGTTAGGGGAAAATGGAGATGCGTATGAAAATGAACCCGCACCCCCAATGAGAGAAGGATTCACAAGTTGATTGACGATAGAGAGATGGAGGGGTGGAGATAGGCCTATAGACGTAGAGAGGCAGAGAGAGAGAGAGAGAGAGAAAGAAGGAGAAATGTATAGAGTAGTCATTGGAACTCCTTGTCTTCCATAGTATCAGCTCAATCGTATTACACATTGGGAGTGATTTCAGGCGAGTGCATGAACTACAACACCTCTCTCTCACAGGCTAATTTTTATTCATTCAGAATTTCAGTCCCAATACCCCTTTATTTCTTTCTTTGCATTATTTATATATGTGCCTTTATGGTTATGATCACATGGGAAATGTACAGGGTACACAGACACACACAGACACACACACACACACACACACACACACACACACACACACACACACACACACGCACTCAAGTTGATTTGTAGAAAACATTTCACTTCAGCAGGAATACGCATACAAATCTAATCTATCTTCCCTTTCAGCTGTACAAAACAAATTGGTGTAGGTCAGGGCCTATTTTCCTTTAGCCGGTTGATGAGATAAACAAGGCTTTTCTCTCTCTCCAGGTGACAAGGCAGAGCTGCATTGATCGTGACACTCTCTTTAATCCACGTTCAGTGATCCAGCCACCAGCGGCAGCACAGCAGAGGCAACAATCTCCTGAATGCACCCCTGTTCCTACTCCAGGTAGACAGAGCTGAGAACAGCCACGCTCATGAATATCTAATGTCAAAAAGACACAGCGACAGTCACAGAAAATGTTTTTATTTTCTTTCTTTTCTTTTTTTCCCATCATCGCCTGTTCACCCGACACACGCTCACTCCCCAAAATGCATATCGTGACTTCTTGGGACAAATGTGACCAAACGTCAAGGGTGTCCCCTTCCAGTCAAACGGTGCCGTCCCAGCCACTTCTGTGTATGGAACTCCAAGTGTATGGAAGTGCCATCCTCAAGCACAATGCATAAAAGGCACTGCCGAGCGAGTCTCATGCCGACCGTTGAGCAGTACGATATCGATACAGTATACTCATATTCCCCCTAGTAAACATGTGCCAGTGTGTGTGTGTGTGTGTGTGTGTGTGTGTGTGTGTGTGTGTGTGTGTGTTCATAAATGAACATGTGCATTTGTTTCACTTTGTTTATCATGCATGCTGAGAAGCCACTCAAAGAGACAAGCAGATGTGAAATTACTTGTCTTTACTTTTCCAACGTCTCTCTCTTTTCAAATTCACCGCAGAACAAAGGGTATGTATTCAATAACACATGATATAATTATATATTCTTATTTATTTATTTTTCCACAGAAGAAAAGTAAACTCTGCTCAGTCTCTTTTGGTTGATTTCACGTGATTTTAAAGTATAACTTCAGCATGAGGCCTGCCCTGTCGGGATGAAAGTAACAGGAACTGGAGGACTTTTACCCATGACAGAAGACATCGAGGTGGCATAATGGCAAGGACAATGCAGCAGTAACATCATTTATCATTAAAGAGGGCCCTCACCGAATACAAACACCAAATATCACTTTAATAAAGTGTCAATCAGTCAATCAGTTTCCAACGCTGCAGTGCAGTCTCTGAAATATGTGCGTGTATACCGGTGTGTTTTAGGTGCTTCATATAGCTTCTGATCCTGCTGCTAAACAGTTAAAGATATCGGTCCATGCAACCTCACACTAATTTACACGTGTAAAGGCCGACACATAATCCAGTGTTTAGGTGATAACCTACTCACCGTCGTGGTTGGAAAACTACAACATGACATCACTGAAGAAGTGGTGATAAGCAACTCACCGCTCAACCCAACACATCTCTCTGTTTTTACTAACCAGCATCACCTATAAGGTATGCGTGGGACTTTCGAGTCATATACCTGTAGGTCACAAAGACCACATCTCTCTCTCTCTCTCTCTCTCACTCACCTGGTTACAGCTAGCTGCATCAAGGAGAAGGACACCTCTTCGCTTGTTGTCCAACCTAAGCAGTGACTATAACTGGAATGCTATTGTGAATCAATGCCAGAGTGGAACCCAGACAGAGACAGATGACAAGTAGTACAGGAATGTGTGTGCATGCTCTCTCGCATGCACACACAGTATTGTATTGTATGCACGCACGCACGCACGCACGCGCGCGCGCGCGCGCGCACGCACGCACGCACACACACACACACACACACACACACACACACACACACACACACACACACACACACACAACCACAAGCACACATATACAAGCGCGAGCAAAACAAAATTCCAAACGTTGTCTAGAAAGTTGCTGTGCAAGGTGTGTAGTCTAATTGGACATGAGTTATTACACTGAATTACAACACTGTCTGTGCAGTCAAAACTCAGTAGTGGAGCTTTTGCTTGGCATCCCAAAAGAACTACCCTTCCCAGAGTCAAAACACAAAATGGCCGCTCATTAAGAGCACCTGAAGACTATAAAAGGCCACACAAACAGAAACCAGGGAGAGAAGAAAATGTTTATATACTTGCATGTTTGAAATGCTACTTTATGGTGCTACCAAATTGGATAAGGAACACATTGCAGCATTACCTGCTACGTGTTACTTTGGGCACACTGCTGTGTTCAAACACACTTGTGACTTGACAGTGTTTGGGAAATTAATTAATTTGTGTTTAAAGTATAAATTACAAAAGAATAAGACAAAGTTAGAAATGTTAAGTTTATTGAAAATTACTTTAAGAATTTAAAAGACTACTGAAATGTGGACATTCATGGTTCACCATGTTAAAGGTTTAAATGCCTAGTTGGAAAAGAGCTGATCTACAAGCTCAAGGATCAGCTATTTATCTATCTTTATTCCATTTAGAGTGCATAAATGGTTACTTAATTTGAAACATGTATCTATACCATTTGTATACCAAGTGTTTAATGGTTACGTTAACAATTTGTCTAAACATATTGATAAATTGTTTAAAAGACATTTGCTTGTGTAATACTTTATTGCTTAAAAACAAGAATTGTTGAAGAAAACTAATTGATTGGAAAATTGTTTAAAGAAGATTATCATTTGATTAAAGCACAATAGTTCTTAAAAAGTTCTATACCTTGAGTCAATGTCACTGTGGAAGGTGGAAAACTTAAAAGAGGGTCCAAGGCAGCTCTGCCCAGTTGAAGTAGAAAAAAATACTTTATTTCATTAATTACTTAAATATTAAAAACAAGGGTTAAAAACACGCGTTTCGGCCTGCATGGGCCTTCATCAGGGTCAACTAAAGACTAAAAAACGACAAACACCTAAGTGTGCACACCATTACTTACAGACCATTAGTAAACTGAAAATGACGTACAAAAAAAGAATAATCAAATGGAAATACAGTATATAAATGGAGAAAAAAAGGAAAAAATAAATAAAAGTATAAATGTTGGTATGTTATACTATGTATGAGGATGGAGGGAAATGGAGAAAAGTCACTGTAGTAGGTACGGAACTTTTACAGGAAGGGAGAGAAATAGACGTCATCATTTAGGCCGGGGAGTACTGTAGCTCTCAGAGTGACTATCCAAAATGTCTCTCTTTGGAGGAGTTGTTTTAGTCTGTCACCCCCTCTTACTGATTTGGGGATGGTCTCAATAACCATAATTTGTTTGTTGTTTGGATTTGTGTGTTCGCCTACCTTATAGTGTTCTGCCATTGGGTAGTTTGGGTTTCCCATCCGCACAGCGTTCTTATGTTCAGCCAATCGGTCTCTTAGTCTGCGCTTGGTGCGCCCAATGTAGAAGCAGCCGCATTCACAATGCAGTCTGTACACCAAGTAGAATTACAATTGGCATAGTCTCTGGAGTGGTACGTCTTTTGAGTGGATGGATCAATAAAGCTTTTTGTTTTCTCTATGTTAGAGCAGTGGTTGCAATTTCCACACATGAAGTTTCCCACTGGTCGTTGAAGCCAGGTCTCTTTGGAGGGGCGAGGTAGATAGCATCGGGGTAACATGAGGAAAGATGGACTTTCATTTGTATATATAAAGACATCAAATCAGCAAAGGGGTGTGGCCTGACATGGCAAGTTCTGAGATACTGGGTAGCAACTGGTTGAAACCAGTTACGTTGACTGGCTCTCCAAGCAGTGTCTCGACCTTGGAGAAGGCAGGGTTAAGCAGAGGAGTGTACACAGCTGCGCAGCCTGTGCAGGCCTCTCACAATGTAACATGTTAAAATGAAAAATAAGGGGGATTGTATATGAACAGAGAATATAATTATTCCCTATCACCCTCTAGTGGTACCATGCTAAACGAAAATATACCATTATAATGGTGATAAATGTAATTCCCAAAAGTAAAGAAATAGTGCCTTCTATAGTGGTACCAGGCATTCAATCAGAGACCCCACTTGACTAATAGGGGATTCACACTATGGTCCCGGGTGCGCACTCGGATATGGATCGTTCCAATGTGAATGAATGCGTACCTAAAGAAGGAAGTGGACTGTTTTTTTTAAAGAACGTGACACAATCTCTAGTCGACGAGCCAAGCCTCAACAAAAAGAAACACAGCCGCTGCACGACGCGTAACACCAGCGCATTTCTCAACGCCGCCCGTCTCCTGTTGAATCTGCGTATACGCGCAGCACTGCAGTGCACGCTGATCTTATTCTGCGGACTACACGTGGCTCTTGGGCTTTGCTTGGCACAGTTTCCAAAGTAAAACAAAATTATAATAATGCTGAAGTAGAATCCATAGCAAACTAATACACTGGAGCACAGAACTGACTGACACAGTGAATAGCAGGCAGGCTGACAGTGAAGTAGTATAACGGCAAAAAGCCAAAGAGGCAATGCAATGCAGTGTGTCTGGATTTATTTGAGACAATGTCGCAGAGTTGATGGTCAGTGTCCGTGCGCGCCAGCCATCAAACAAACCGCCGTCTGGAGGATTAAAGTGTGTTATGCAAGTGTACCCGGGTGTGCTGTTGAATCTCGGGCAATGTGAATCATGGCCATCGGGGACCAGGCAACCGTATTCGGAAACGGTTCCAATGAAACGGATTCAGTCCGTCTCAGTGTGAATCCCCTATAAACCTCCCATTTCCATGCAATTTCATCCAACTAATTAGAACAAACTATATGATCACGTGACATCACTGAGCAGGGTTGAAGAAACAAATTAAATCACTAAAATAATAATAATAACAGAGAAATTATACAATCCTTCAGCCCTATATCAAACAAACAAAAACCTACTACATGTCACATCTGTGAAAGCAAGGATGCATCTAAGACAGAATATATTATAAAATGATATACCCGTACATATCTTGTGCACGCATCACACACACACACACACACACATACACACCGACATCTCCTGTTACACGCATACACATGCATGCGCACACACGCCAAAGCACGACGGCAGCTCTGTGGGTACTGCCACACCATGGCTCCTTCCACACCTGAGCGGAAAAAGATTTTGCGCAGCCGACAGTTTCGGTTGTCGGCTGCCGATACTTTTTCTTCCGGGGCTTTGGGCGGTCCCGAGAGGAGACGCACACGGAAGCCTATTTAATGGCCTGTAGTCCTCTATTTCTTGGTTGGCGAAGTGGGCGTGAGAGTGACAATTGAGTGACAAGATGTTGACACAGACAAAGGCGCATTCTAGTGTAGGCTATAAGGTGCTGCGTTGCTACTTGGCTATCGAGTCATGACTCTCTAGTCGACTGGTTAACGTACGTGCCTTTGGAACGGGGAACCCGGGTTCGCCTCCCGGCCGAGGCTACACTAGTTTTGTTTTCGCCGACGACTTGCGCGACGGCCAGCTTACATCTGACGCTCTCCTCCGCGTCAGATGTAAGCTGCCGACAAGCATAAAAATCAAGTGTGTCACCCGGCGGTGAGAAGGAGATTTTTTATTGATTGATTTAAATATTTATTAACAGTTTGCAGAATTACAATACATTTCAAGCACAAACTCAATACAAAGACTGTTAACTGTGAGTGGACGACCCAATTAAGCATTACACTTGTTTACAACAGGGTCCACATTGTTCAATTCATCAAAACATTTAGAGACGTACAAATAGACACTTCTATATAGTTAAAGAACAGAACAGGAATTCATCATAAAACAGTGTTCTCTGACCGGGAATCGAACCCGGGCCGCGGCAGTGAGAGCGCCGAACCCTAACCACTAGACCACCACGGAGAAGGATGATGATGATGATGATGATGAGAAGGCTGTGGAGGCTGAAGAGAACGGGCTATTTTATAAAGTATAAAGTTATTTTCAATGTCATCAAGGATCAGGGTTACAGTAAATAACAATATAATTCAGGGGTGCCATGGATGAAAAGATTACAGGGGTGATCTGAACCAAACATGAGAACCACTGCTTTACATTACTTCAGACGATTTTGGACAGACAATGTTACTTTGAGGTGCCCAGATGTCCCCCTGTATCCCTCGACATTCACAAGTCCCTCCCAGGGGCGTTTGGGTCTGTGAAAGAAGAAAACTACAATTGAAACCCCGCCCGTAGATGGCCTGCAGGCTGCATCTGTTCCATTGGCTAGTGCCTATCACTGCCGGGTGACACACTTCATTTTTATGCTTGTCGGCAGCTTACATCTGCCGCAGAGGAGAGCGTCAGATGTAAGCTGGCCGTCGCGCAAGTCGTCGGCGGAAGTGGAGCATTTTCTCCATCCACCAGCTGTCTAAAAACCCGGTTTTTCGGCTACCGACAGCCGAGACTGTCGGCAGCGCAAAACCGTTTCCGCTCTGGTGTGGCAGTAGAGTGTTAGAGTAGGTACAGCGGCGCACAGCCGTACACGCACACACACACACACGACACAGACGTTTCCTTGCATGCAAACCAAAACGACGTACACCAAAACGACGTACACGCACGAGCGCGCACGCACGCACGCACACACACACACACACACTTATAGACAGCGCGCCGCAGAGGATGGCCGCGCGCGCACGACCACCAACGGCAACACACCAGATACCAAAGCCAGTCAGCTACACACACACCCATGCGCACATAATGAAAGGTTACAACAAGAGGGAAACTAATCAAGACTGATTAGCTCGTCCGCCGTAAAAAACTGATCCTATCAGGACTAAACAACAAAATACCCTTAGTACGAACAAGTACTCAACTGAACAACTTATTGAAAGTGTGTATCGTGATACCCATAACACAAAATGACAACGTTACATAATATAGATTCCCCTCTTCCGCCCCTCTTGGAAAGAAAATAAATAAATAATATTACTAATAAAAGTGAGTCAATATGCATCCAAAACAAATGTGTCGTGTCACAAAAAAAAGAAGCTTGACAATAAAAATGCAATGACTAGAGTCATAACGAGAGTTCAAGAGATTAAACGTTGTTTTTTTTTAAATAAAAAACGACTCACCCCTTGCAAAAGGAGGGAGGGAGAAAAAGGGAGGAGGGTTACGTAACTTACGGATCACCATGCGTAGAGTAGGCTACTCGAGTCAAGTCCAAAACACAACATCACACCGGTCCAATGTGTCCATTGTCCACGCCATATATATAATAAACAACAGATGAGTGTAATTGAATGAAACAGATATAAACGGGATAAAGTTACTACGGGTCCGGGCGAGCAGGAGTCTTGAACTTAGCCTTGCAGAATGCCATCGCTTCCTTCGGGGAATTGAACATTGTAGTAGTACCATCCACGTTGACCCAGAAATTGCTCGGATATCTGAGCCCGTACTTCACCGACACTCCTTCCACGGATCTCAAGAACGCCTTTGTGGGCCCAAAAGCAGCCCTTTTCCTGGATGTTTCAGCAGACCAGTCAGGAAAAATATATACATTTTTGCCGTTGTACGTCAGCTGGCCAGCTTCTCGGGAGAGTTGTAGAATGCGTTCTTTCGCCCGGTAGAAGTGGATCCTCGCCAGGAAAGCCTTCGGTTTATCAGCAGAAGAACGTGGCGGACCTCCGACACGGTGTGTCCGGTCCACCTCGGGAGGAGTAGGGAACGCAGCGCCGAATGTCTTCTGTAGGAAAGTCTGGATGAAGCGTACTGGCCTGGGTCAGTCGACTCACTCTTCTCTGCAAACCCAACAAATTTTATGTTATTCCTGCGAGACCTATCCTCGAAATTGGTCATCTTCTCCAGTAAATCATCGTAGCGTTTCTCCAATTCAGCGATACTCATCTGCATGCTTTCCATGGAGTTCTCCATGAAATCTCCTTGTTCAGCCACAGTTGTTTTTAATATGGCGACAGCAGGGCACAGCTCCTTTCCAATGTCGTCAATCTTCTTCAGTAGCTTTTCCTCGAATTCAAGCATCACGGGACGAATAGCTTCATTCAGCATAGGCAAAAGAATGTCCTTCAGTGAATCCTTAAGAACCTCACGCAACATGCTCTTCGTCAGAGGAGCGTCTCCCTGCTCAGCGGCCATTACAGCGTTTGCGGTCCGAGACCGCGTAGCAATCCTCGCACCACTCTTTTTCGGCATGTAATAAAAGTAATTGCAAAAAGAAAAACGTTCACCAGTGTTTAGGGCGTTCAAAGATTTTAGAAACACTGCCCAGGCAGCAAAAATTGACTCAAAATATGTTAAACTAGTGCACCACCTCAGAGCTCAACAAACGTGCTTCCTACTCGGTCGCCATCTTCCCGGAACTCCTCAGCTTTGAAAATAACTTAACTCATAAACCAACTAAATGGAAAAAGCGTAACTGACTGAGAGGCGAATTCAGTCCTTCCCTGGGTCTCTCAGCCGAACTTTAAGCCGGGTTAGGGGCTTGGTGGCCGGGAGACCATGGGGCTCATGTGATATTGCGATTATGCAAAAGTTACCTTTAAAAACAACACACATCAACTCAATGTAATCATTACTAAGATATTCGATAGAAATTAATCGTTTTTAATGCCATATTTAGCCAGTATGAACGCTACTGTGCCATCCAAATGACCAGCCTAACCTGCCATGCTAAGTCTAGTAGCTTTAGTTTTCACTGAGACCACGTGATGTACAGTATCATAATGATATTTCCAGGGCGTGTCATAGTATCATTAACAGTCTCATTTCAGATCACTAAACAGACTTTCCTGTCATCTTTGACTTTTTGCACTGCCTTCAATCAGGTTCTTTTTTTTTTTAATGCTGTCAAAGTTAACGCGTTATTAATGCATTAACGCAACACCTTATTAACGGCACTAATTTATTTATCGCATTAACGCAAAAAAAATCCAAAAAGAAACCTGTGCAAGTGCAATTCATCCATCCAGACCTAAAGCAAAACCCCCGCTGTTAATGTTTCATCGCATTGTAAACAGCTGTGCCTCGTTATGGCCACACACGTTTCTAACTTGCGGTCACAGTCGCGATACTTTTCAGTTGTGTGGTACTTTTAAATGGATTTAACTGTGTGTCAGTAACAGAAAGTTATATCCAGACAAGTATCCACAGTCCCATCTCCCAGTCACAGAGCTGGGACTGACACACAGAGAGACGAGTCGACGAGCAGCACAGACCAGCTAGCTGCTAGAAGCTAGAAGCCAGAGGTGTTGCCAGTATAACTCTATGGCAGAAACAAGCAACCTAGGTCTATACAAAATAAGCCAAAAAGAAGCAACACTGGTCGTTTCTGGCCAGTGTTACCACATCTGCTGTTTATAAGCGATTTTGGGATTATTTTTGTAGATTGAAAAAATATTGGGGGTCCTTTGCTCTTGGCATGAAAATGTTTGAGAACCACTGCTCTAAAACAATATTAGACAAAGTTTGAGCCACAAACACATTGCTCTCTCTCTTCTCCTTTTGTATAAATTAAATAGGCCTATTCATGATTCTGCTTATAGAGAAGATGTTAGTTTGTTTTATGGAAACAGTAGTTTGTGTTGAATGTGCCAATTGCACAGAATTATTCAAAAGAGAAAATGGGCAAGCCATAAAATAATGCACATTGCACTTGTCTTTTCATACGTCATTTTGCCATTTTCATAATGTGGCCCACATGTTCAGCTATTTGAGTATCCCTGGTTTACTGTGTCAGAAAAGGACACCAAACTCACAGTTTGCAAGGTGTGTGATTTCACAACGCTGTGATCGGTATTGGCAGTTACTGCTTCCAGTGATCGGTGATCGGCCCCAAAAAACCTGATCGGAGCATTTCTACAATACACCGTTTTCTTTCAGTTCATCATTGAATTTAAAGCAAAAAAGGTTTTGCGATTAATTGCGATTAATCGTGCGATTAACTACACAAATCATGCGATTAATCGCGATTAAAAACTTTAATCGCCTGACAGCACTATTTTTTTATAATTTTTTTTTTATTGGGTGGTAGGCCTATACATACATTCTTAAATACATATCAATACACAATTGTATAAGCAATGATCATAGTCAAGGAGGAACAGAAAATGGTTTTAGGGTTTTTAAACATTATGTATTTCATTAAGTTTATGGCTTCATCCACCCAATGGTTTTTTTCATTTTATTTTCATTCACACCTCATTCCTATTAGGAACACACACACACACACACACACACACACACACACACACACACACACACACACACACACACACACACACTACAACGCCTCATACATTGGACTCCACAGAGAGTTAAATTGGTTTTCTTTATGACTGTCCTCCGCCTTCAATCAGGTTCTCACACATGTCTGACGATCTGTCAGCCGCAGACTCGTATAACACACACACGCATCCAGAAATACACACGGTGCACCTCCACAAACACACATCTACAGTACATACTGTACATTCACAAATACAGAAAGCAGAACCGTTAAATGTAGGCCTATATGAATTTAACTCAGCAGCAAGATGGAAACAAGGCTAAAAGAGACTGTGTGTGAGTGCATGTGTGTGCATGTGTGTGTGCGTGTGTGCGTGCGTGTGTGCGTGTGTGTGTGTGTGTGTGTGTGTGTGTGTGTGTGTGTGTGTGTGTGTGTGTGTGTGTGTGTGTCGCACGCGCACACATGTGTGGCAGCCTCTTGACTGAAGGCTTTGTAAAACTCTTGTTCATCATAACTGTGATGTTCTACCCTGAGGGCTCAGAGGCATAAAGCAATTTCCCTCTCGTTACACCATGCATGTATTAACCTCCGGAAACACACACACACACACACACACACACACACACACACACACACACACACACACACACACACACACACACACACACATGCTGCACCCCTGCCATTTGTCTGTCATGTCTAGTATAGCGGGGACTAATCTCTAGAGCAGGTTATTTATAATGAGGGCCGTGTACTTGCTTATGACTGTACCAGTCTACAGAGGAAGATATATCCCCACTTCGTGGCATGAAGGCTGCTTTCTGAACGACTTGCCTAAGGCCATTATGGGTCTCCAGAGTTAGCCAGAAGCGGTGTGATAAACCCCCTGTCCTTTCTTCTACAAGACCAGCCTCCGTGTGCTGCTGCCCTCTTTAGTTCAGATGCTGTTCTCCCTTTTACTTTGTCTTCTGCTGGGTGGCGTCTGCTTGCATTGCGCCGAGGGCTTGGCATCGTGCTTGGCATCGCACGGGCACTGCTGCGTTGTGTTATGCAAAAAGGCCAATACAGGCCAATGCAATTGGATGTCCCTTCACCAGCACAAGCCTCATGCCCCTTAGCCACCACACAGGGCCTGGTTTAATGATGTCCCGCGCCATATTGGCTGAGCAGCCGGCTAGAAGCCTGGCTTTGGTGTTTGTTTGTGTGTGTGTGTTCTTTCTTTGTGTCTAAGCACAACATGCATGTGTTTTTCTATATATAGAGAGGTGTAGGAATACTAGCACAGGATAACATGATAATTACATTTTCATCAATAACTGATTGTAAATTGGGCATTCATATAGTTCGCTTTACATAGATTGTGCATTATACATTCACCCATTCACACAAACCATGCAAGGCACTATAACCTGCTCATCGGGAGCAATTATAGGAGTTCAGCATCTTGCTCAAGGACACTTCGACACCAACTCTGGGGGAGCCCGGGATCGAACTAGGAACCTTCTGCTTCCCAAGAGGCCACTCTGGCCTCCCTGAGCCACTGCCGCCGCCATACAAAGTATATTCATAAGGTCGGAGCATTGAGCATGGGTGAGAGCGAGGCTGCTATCGGGATCTATGACAATTTGACGGTGAGCAAAGGATACTGCACATCTCTTCATCACAAATCTCACCCACAATCCGATGAGGAAAAGTGAGTGTCCTTAAGAGTTTCCCACAAAGGGAAGAAAGTGTTGTACATTGCTCTGGGCGTGCCCTGGGTCTTCATTCCTGGCTAGGAGGCAGAGCCCAGCTGGGCTCATCAGCCCTGCACAGCTCCTGAAGTACTGACACATATGCACAGTGCTGCAGATCAGAGGTATAGAACTTCCCACGCAATGGATGGAAGAGTTTATTACCAGGTACTCACGCCTACTCTTTATCTCTCCCTGCACTCCTTTCATTTATCCCTCCCCAAGGAACTATGAATGAGTGATTATCTAGTCCCTGCTATAGAAAATATAGTTAGCTTTGCGCAAAGCTCCCCCGGGTACGGCTGGCATCAAAAGGTTTAACCGATCTACCCCATCATGTGGGTATCACACATTGAGCGTGTAAATAAAGCAATGCGATTTTAATTGGTATAGCATGTGCTACATAAAATGATGGAGATGTCAACTACACTATACTATTATTATTACCCACCTGGGCACCAAACAAGCCTCAAAGCTACAGTACTTTCATGTGGTCATCAAACATATGTTACATTGCAGTCAAAGAATGTGACAGAGAGACACAAAGAGAGAATTTGGAGAGAAACCAGACACCAGGACATCCATACTGTATGGCACAGCCTGCATACTGTCCAAAAGTTGAAGGAAGGTCGACTAGTGAGTGAGTCGCTCCCTTGGCAAAATGGAAATCACAATCCTTATAAATAATAAAATCTGGACTTCTTTAGTCTAAAGTGATCCTTTCTGTTGTTTTGATGTTGATATTATATACTGTA
This sequence comes from Protomyctophum parallelum, assembly GCF_964188405.1. Taxonomy (NCBI): domain Eukaryota; kingdom Metazoa; phylum Chordata; class Actinopteri; order Myctophiformes; family Myctophidae; genus Protomyctophum; species Protomyctophum parallelum. Next base: position 31,810,600 of record NC_139702.1, on the reverse strand, counting down.
GATTACATGGAAACCAACAACATTGGATAATAATAAGCCTACATAATGTTGGATGCATTTATCCAACACGATAACGTTTCCGACTTCTGATCGGACTTAATCCGAGTTCCCAGAAGTTTTATCTTCAGTGCAGTTCAGCCTGACAATCAGTGGGACAGAGCATGCAGCTGAGCAGCGAACCTCTGCACGTGAAAGGCAGAGTCACAGCTGCGCAGAGCTTGTTAATGAATGGTTCCATTGAAAAAACAACAACAAAAGGAAATTATCAAAAGGAAATAATCACATAATCAAGGAGTTCATTTAATTTGTGTTTTCACATGTGACAACAGTAGCAGGAGCTGCACTGCACTCGTTTAAGGGCTTGAACTGCCTTACTTGCCCGCCATGAATTAGTGGCAAAATGTTTCATAGTTACAAAACATAGTCATAAGAACAGAGAAGACACAAACAAGCTTACATAATAGAACAGCAATATCAAAAATACATAAGGTGCCCCTTGTTTTTTGTGCTCAAAAGAAATACAGGCAGAATATCACAGTGTCTTGCGCTGTAAAATACATCACTTTTTGTACAATTGTTCTCAGTGCGGGTAACAACTGAGAGCAAATGGAGGGGGCGGAGAATTGGGAGACATGATACCGGTAATGATTATGCGCACATGCATGGCCCTGGAGGCCAGTAAGGAGGGAGTTACAAGTTTTGGTATGACCTGCATAAGGAGCTGGGCACACTCTTGGGTCTAATCCTTAAAAAGTTACAGTGAGTGTATTTTAAAATACAGAAAGGCATCAGAGTGTCATCGGCATAACAGTGTTAGGATAGCTTGTGAGCAGAGACGACAGAGCTTTAGTGTACAGGGAGAAAAGGAGACGACTAAGTACAGATTATATACATAAGTGACATCGATTCATAGTCATACTGTACTGTATCATAAAGTGATAATGTCTGTAAGCCTATGTCGCCATGGCTGAAATTGCTCCTGATGGCGGGGCTACATTGGGGACGGAACGGAACCGTACCGCGGGTGGAGCGGAACGTGAGTTTTGGGTGAGTGCACCGACGTATGTCTGTCCCGCGGGGAGTTCAGTATTTACTGTATTTTTCAGATCGGAGGGGAGTCTTTGTAGTATGTGTGTGTGCATCCTGCACTACGTGGTAAATAACTATTTTTTACACAAAAAAGACAGAAAGCATTGATGCTTTTGTAGCTGTTGTGGCTTCAGTTTCTATCTAGATGTCACTGGTTTACATTGGTAGACTGTCACTTTGTATAGCTGCTAGTGTAAATGCAGGCTGGCATCCTCTGTGCTGTTAACCTCGCACAGGGTGAAATGGGTGCTCAGCTCACCTCGTAAACAAAGGAGATGAATTGCGTGTCTTACATTGCTACCATTTGTCTATACACAGTATGTGTGTGTGTGTGTGTGTGTGTGTGTGTGTGTGTGTGTGTGTGTGTGTGTGTGTGTGTGTGTGTGCGCGCGCGCGCGCGCGTGCGTGTGCGTGTGCTTGTGCATGTGCATGTTCCTCTTCGTTGCATCTCCTCTCATTTACTTAACCCTTAGACTACCAGTCCCAATTTTTTGGTTTGGGTAACAAATTGGCATATTTTTAATTCATCGTTTTAACATACAAGAAAGATCTGGTGGATTGAAGAGATGTTTTTCTTTTTTCATTCATTGCAAATGTATTCTCTCGATTCGCCACCAGATGGCGGGAAAGCATCATTATGCTGATTTTGGCTAAAATAGACAGATCTTCCTAAGTCACTTCCGGTTCAACGATCAACAACAACCTGTAGTATTTTGACCCTAGTCAATAGCTTGGCTGGTCCGGATTGCTAAGCTAATGCTATATTTTTCATAACTAAGTCAAATTTACCTCAAATCAACCCCAAAAGATCGCAAAATATCACATTTTTTACAGCGACGCACATAGAGACGGCGCGCGTGCACGATAGCGCACGATCACGCGGATTTCGGCCGTTTTTTGGTAAATTACATCCAACATTAGTGATATTAGCGAAAAAATATTAATTTTTGCTCTTTTGACCCCGCGATAACTGATATTGATTGTCATTCCGTTTTTTCCGTTAACGGGAGGTTTAGATTTTTCGATTAATTCCGTTTTTTTCCGTGAATTGTAGGCCAAGGGTTAAGAGAGAATGTAATTATGTAGTCCTATCTCCTCTCGCCAATGTGTGTGCGCGAGTGTATTGGAATGAAACAGTCTGTGGTTGGGATGCATGCATGCTCATTTTGACACATACACACACGTGTATGTGCATGTCTGGATTCCAATTTACTGCTATGTCTGACGGCTGCTCTCTAATTCTCCCAGAAGGCCAAGCAACATGGTAAAAGAGAATTGCTATTGTTACACCCTCGCCAAGCTGATTACCTATCGACTGGCCTAAACACCCTGGTAACACGTGTGTGTGTGTGTGTGTGTGTGTGTGTGTGTGTGTGTGTGTGCGTGCGTGCGTGCGTGCGTGCGTGCGTGCGTGCGTGCGTGCGTGCGTGCGTGCGTGCGTGCGTGCGTGCGTGCGTGCGTGCATGCGTGCATGTGTGTGTATCGCATGAACTTCCAGACTTTTAACAGGTTGTTCTGATTGGTAAGGTCGAGTCCCTGGTGATCAATAGGGTGATGACATCACTCAGCAGGGTCAAATCCTTATCTGTCCAATCAGCTGGCAAGCTGACTCTGATGACCTCATCACTATAATGGCCAGGTAGAGTATTAAGTATTAACTCTACGTCTGAGTGAGAGAAACTAACCCAGATAGCAGCTGACTCTGTGTCTCTGGATGAATGCCTCTGGACCAATTGTGGCTAAACTCATGAGATTGACAGATCGGGCTGATAGGTTAGCAACGGTACCGTGCAACGGTACCGTGCAACGGTCGTGCACACTGCGGCCGCCAACACACACACGCCGTCTCTGGAACGACTTAACGCACTATACTAACCAGTTCTACACTAGTTTTGAAACTCATCAACATAAACTAGTTATTTTCAACATGTGGGCAAAGGACCACTGGTGGGGCAACGAGGGAATTGCAAGTGGGCCCCAAAATAATTGACAATATTGACGATAAGATAATGTCAACATTAAAAGTTAAAAGTGAGCATTTCAATCTGAATACTGGTGAATAGAGGCTATACGTGTGACATCATCATCATAGCGATCTAAGGGTGGCAGCGGGGGCAGTGTCTTGAGTGTACAGTGTTTGATGAGGTCAGATGAGGTCAGATCAACATATGGAATGAATTCTGTATTGTCCATATATGGAGCATGTCATATAGCCTACGGACTGACTGACAGGTTTTGCAGGTTTTCATAGTAAAGTGCGACCTACTGTCCCAATTAGTTCCAATGAACATGCTCTGAAAATCCACGTGGCCCACACCTTCTGTGTGGTCAGATGGGTGGGCCGCAAATGCTTTCGACGTTTTCAAGTGAGCCCTGATTGAGAAAAGGTTGAGAACCACTGACATCGATTTAAAAAAAGGAAATGTAATTCGGAATTGGTACTTTTGAATACTATACTACCTCACGATTTCTACTAAGTAGAATTTGACAAAGCAACTTTCCCTTTGTCCACTACTGCCAACAACTCATAGTGCAACGAGGTTGAAAGAAAGAGAGAGAGAGAGAATGAGAGAGGAGATGAGGTCAAGCTCTGCAGCCTTCCATGTGGGTGCCATTTCAATTAGGCGGAAATGGGGAGATAAAAGGATAAAAAGGACAGATAAATGAGATAGGAGGATAGAGCTGAGGAACACAGTGTCCTTTTAAAAAGTATAAAAACAAATCTTCCATACACACACACACACACACACACACACACACACCCTCACACACACACACACACACACACACACACACACACGCGCGCGCGCGCACACACACACACACACACACACACACACACACACACACACACACACACACACACACACACACACACACACACACACACACACACTCCCCTCCCCAGGCTCCCCCACATGTGTACACAAAGTACAAACTGCACATGAACACTGCCCCTCGGTTCAATCAAAGCCACTGCCATTACAGCGGCAACACGCAATGAATCATGGGATTGATGACGCACCCTCGCGAGCGGATAGGTCATTTCTACTGCCGGGCTGGATGAAGGGAACCGAGGGATGAATGCAGAGGAAGAGAGAGAGGATATAGAGTGAGGGTTAGAGGAAGTAGTAAGAGGGTTAACTGGACGGGGGAAATTATCTATCAGTCTTTGAACAATGTGACCTCCTAACAAGAACACAACAGCAGAATGCAGTATAAGAACCTGCTGAGACACCAACCACCAACCAAGATGACGGAATAATGAAGATGCTGTATATATACTGTACAAGAAAGGGGAGAAGGACAGAGAAGGAAAGGGTGGGGGGTCATTCTCATTCACTAATGCTAAAACATAAAATAAAGTTTACAAATCTTTGAGTCAAGTCTTGAGTCTTTGAGGGGTGATTCCGAGTCGAGTCTGCAGCCTGCACAAATGCAACTCGAGTGTGACTTGAGTACGAGTCTTTAACTCGAGTGCACATCTCTGCCAGAGACATCATCCATTAAGAGGGAAAAGGGACGATACCCGCAGGCGCTCCTGTGAGACTTTAACTTTGATATTTCATACTTTCATGTTCTCAGTGAACTGTGCCTACACTGTACTAAGGTTCACTGACTAAGAGCACACCAAGTGTCTGCACTTCATGGGAGAGGGAAAGTCCCTATAGCTGGTCCTAACTTTAACCTATAGTGTAAGTGTCTGCTGGCTCTTTAGCCAGAGCTTGTGGAGGAGTGCATATCCCATATGTGGGATGAGCAAATGCGTGTGTAAAGGTCAGTGTGGGGGCAGAATTCCTCCCCATTGTCGTGCAACCATGCCCTTGTCTCTGGTCTTATGTCGAAAAGGCCAGCTTCTGAAGGCGGTCTGGCATATTATTAGCAACTTCAATGGAGTCCACGCTACCAGATGGTGTCATATGCAGCTCTCAGGTCCTGTAACACTGCCCCTGCATGGCCAGCTTTCTCGGTGTCCTGTAAGCTGTCTTTTTTTTATCCCACGATTTTGCAACCCATTTTTTCACAGCAGGAATCAAACCCACGACCTTCTAGCTGTGAGCCGACTTTTTGATATCTTGAGTAAGTAGTGTTAGTAATAATCTGCTTTTTCCTGCGGTAGCTCTGTGTCCATCATAGCTATACCGCTCTGCCTAAACACCCAGACAAACACTTCCAAACAAACAACACATCTGTTGCTAATCATTTGTCCTGAGTGGACATAGTCTGGAAACAACTACAGTAAAACACACACGCACGCACACACACACACAAACACAGGCTATTTGACTCATGTTGTACATTATAGAGAAACATCCCTATCATATCATGCAAACCCATTGTGGACTCATGCAGTGTCTGGTGAAAATAAAGAATAAGTCAGAACCATAAAAATCGACCGGAGTAAAAAGGCTACAAACACTGTGTCTCCTCTCTCTCTCGCTCTCTCTCTCCAGCAAGGTCAGTGTTAATTAATGGCCTAAGTCAACATGTGGACCATTCATCTTGCCGGTGAAGCCGTTTTCCTTTTCAGAGGTCCTCCCAGGATCTTGTTGTGTAAAAGCGGATCCTCGTCTGACCTGCCCTGCTGGCATTGGTTCTGTGGGTCTTACATCACTTTAATGTCGGAGGAGAGCAGCGGACCCGCTGTGCCCCTTTGACAATTACACTGATTTCATTCATGGACGACCACGTTAAAAACACATTTACGACTCACGCTCATTTACCTCTGAACGTGTAAAACGTGGACATCGTTATTGAGGGTAGTTGATCGACGAGTTTCCATTATTATGAGGTTATGCATTGCTGAAGTAGCGAGAGGCAGCGAGAGGAGTTATGCTCGCAGGTCCCGCCTAATATCACAGGACAAACCAGTTTTATATTATGCTTATTCTGTCTTTTATTCGTATCCTGGCATGCCCTCCGTCATCGGTGAGGAACAGCTGAATTATAATGACTAGAACCACCGTACAGCAACCGCAGTGGCATACCGAGGGAGGGGATTCACCCACCCCTCCACCCCAACGAGGAGAGCAATGCAGCGCTACACACACAGACTGTACAACGGCTACAAAGACCTGTCTCTGACCGCACAACGCATCCACAATGCATGCGGCTCTGACCCATGAGTGAACAAGAATTTAACTCACCTGTGTGTGTGTGTGTGTGTGGGGGGGGGGGGGGGGGGGGCAACATCAAAGAAAGCACCACAACCAAGGAGAGAGAGATTGAGACAGACTTGGCATTATTTTTCGTCAGCATGGACTTGTGACACACACTATCTGGAAACACACTTGTTAACTATTACAAGTGCTGTGAAGTGTTAATAGCACAACACTTGACATAAAGTGTTCTTTATGCCTGAACCAAAATCTCAGGGTCAAAGTCGTTGCTCAGTTACACCATAGTCATAGAGTATTAAAAGGATAGAGACTGAACCGGAGCGATAGCTCCGCCTTTCCTGTCCCATCACTCTGTCCTTCTGATATATCTAATGTTCCTCCCTGCAAAATGCACCCTTTCATCCGGAGAGCTGGCAGGGTGTCGTGTAAGTGGGGGCATCACACGCTCCACTCGTTCTCTGCTACTTAACTTTTGGTGCAATTTGAGACTATGTCTGGATCACATCATCCCACTTTGCTACTTTTACTCTCCATCCCAAATGCCATTCACCCTGTAAGACCCGGATATATTTCTACTTGCAAAAAAAGAGATTTCAACCTTGCTACTACTTTGTACTACTAGGACTTATGTTATTTTTTTTAAATGTTTTTATGAAGATTTTATGCACATTTATAATTATTATTAAAATAATAATAATAAATTAATAATTTACATTTGGTGGATATCTTTCACAATAATGCACAACATTATACCATGTCTTGCTAGATTTGTCTCGCTAAATTTGTTGTTTTTCAATGTATTTGCCACTGTTGTCCTGCATTTTTTTGCCATGAAAGATAATTGTGTAAGTGTTGTTGCTGTTGTTGTTGTAGCTGTTTGTGTTTTTACTGTTTTACTGAGACCGAAGACAAATTTCCACACGTGGACAATAAATGAAACTAACAAACTAACTAACTAACTAACTCTCCCTCCTTCCTATAGAGCCCCAGTGTTGAGACTAGTAAGATAGCTGTTGAACGCACGCACGCACGCACGCACACACAATTTGTCGGAGCTCTGGTCTCAAGTGTGTATAATATACGTGCAAGTGTCACGGTCCGTGACATGTTATGTTTTCTTGTGTAGCTTTTATTTTGTAGTATTGTTTTGTGCCATCCTGTCTGCCCCTGTAGTTCTGTACCTGCCTTGTCTAACCTGTATTGTGATTAGTCTTTGTTTTCCACCTGTGTCCTCTTAGTCCCCCAGCCAATCCATGTCTTGATTTTGAGTTTTGTTCACCTGTGTCTAGTTATCCCATGTCTATAGTATGCCCTTGTGTTTTCAGTTCTTTGTTGGTTCGTAAATTGTTGTCAGTGTATTTCTAGCTCCTCGTGATTCCTTGTATATTCCTAGTTCTAGTGTTATTTTCTTGCTCCTAGTTATCCCTAGTTTCCCTGTGTTTCCTGTGTTTGTTCCTGTAACTCTGGTTTTTGGATAATAAACCACCGTGCACTCGCCCTGCCTTGTGTCTGCCTCATCCTCTGCCTTTGTCCTGCGCTTGGGTCCTACACACCTCTGACTCTGATCGTGACAGCAAGAGGTATACTAAAGAGGTGCGTGTGCCGTTAACCTCGCACAGGGTGAAATGGGTGCTCTGTGTGTGTGTGTGTGTGTGTGTGTGTGTGTGTGTGTGTGTGTGTGTGTGTGTGTGTGTGTGTGTGTGTGTGTGTGTGTGTGTGTGTGTGTGTGTGTGTGTGTGTGTGTGTGTGTGTGTGTGTGTGTGAGAAAGAGAAAGAGATAAAGAGGGAGAGAGAGATAGAGATAGAGAGAGAGATAATGTGCGGTGCATATACCTACGTACTGCATGAATATAGATATGAGTTTATGTGGGTGCTTGATTGTGCATTAATATTTCATGATCCATTTCCAACAAAGTGAGGACAGTGCTGCTAAAATATAGTCCATTTAGGAGCTCTGCAGCCTTTAAAGGCTTTTATTATGAGACGTAATGAGTGATGGCAGCTCGTTCTCTCTATGCCTCTCCATATACCACATGGACGTGTATACCACTGAGTAACTCCCACGGAGGACGAGACCAGAGAGGCAGGGAAGGAGGAGAGGGAACGTTGGGGAGCAACAGGTATAGGGCAGTGGTTCTCAACCCGACGCCAGACTGATGGCTTCCATTATAGCATGTTATAGGAATAGGAATAGAAATCCTGCAGTTGCGATTAGCTTGGACTGGAAGACGGGTTTCTGAACTGCCTATACAGCGCTCCTATATGAGACACAGACCGAGTAGACGTTTATTTTTGCCATTTTATCATGCACATTAGACATTAGTGAGGCCCAATTACCTGCATATATGAAGATACGTTGAAAAGTGGTGAAGTCATCCTTTAAGACATTTGTAATACCTAAAGAAAAGAAGAAAAGACCATTACTGTAAGTGTAAAGCAATCAACAAACTATACTGTTAAAAACTAATTGTCCAATATTAAGAAAGAAAACTGAAAATAGCCGGTCTACAAGGATGCGAGGTGAGGAGACATCTGTCACGGCACGCCTATAGGTCCTGAAAGGGGGCATGTGGAGTGAGTGGGTATAGGCAAGGAGGGACGGGATGAGGTCATGGCGCCGGAAGACATGCAGCTAATGAAGACGTGGTGTCAAAAGGGAACGGGGAGGGGCAGCGAGTGGGCTCTTTAGTGGGCTGTCAGGGAGTGGACGGCTCCTTCTTTGCCACTTCTGGGACATGAAGTTTCAGTGCAAAAATAATTATGTCTGCACACTGGTTCTCAGCTCCACTTTTTGAGGGGTGCTAGCCCCTCCAATGCATGGCTTTCCGAAATTACGTCATAGGACAGCCAAGTCTATGGACTTATATGGGCTGTATTTTGCGTGTCTTAAGTACCAGGTCTTATTCCCTAACTTGAGTAAACTAAAGACCTGGAGGCGTGATCAATGCCATTTGGCTATTCTGAGTGGCCAAAGAGCATTAATCACGCCTCCAGGTCTTTAGTTTACTCAAGTTAGGGAATAAGACCTGGTACTTAAGACACGCAAAATACAGCCCTTAATGTTTGTTTATACATTTCCCAAGTCTAGGCTAAGGTTTGTTTAGACAATTCTAGGCATAATCTCACTGATATAAATACATAATTGTAATACTTTTATTTCATTTTTGCCCAGCTTTGTGTGTACAGATTTGATTGGCTGAGCACGGAATGTGATGTATGATGAATGAATGATGAATGAATGTGATCCCCTGATTTATTTTTGAGGGGCGCTAGCCCCTCCTATACACAGGTTTAATGTTTGTCTTTAGTTCAATGTTTGTTTTGTAAATGCATTGACAATGAAGGGAAATTTGTTTTACATCACCATATACATCACCTAATCAACATGAGTTAGATTAGTTATATATTAGCGCCCCTCACTTCACACGGGTGTGATTTTTTGTTATTGCTGCAGCGATACACAAGTAGAGCTGCCGAACCAGAATGCAGACTATTCTTTTTCACTGTTGACCTGCAGTTTTCCCAGCACCTGGACTGATTATATGACGTGAATGCATCTCTTCTTGCCATTTGAATTCTCAGTCCCTTTCCCCCAATTGCATGGTTGCCCCCCCAAGAGAGGGAGAGAGAGGTGAGAGAGAGAGAGAGAGAGAGAATGCTGGCGTCTAGCACTAGACAGTATAATCTATCACACAGCCATAAAAATCATGATTGCTACAGTCAAACAATTTCCATTTGAACGCAGCCAAGGAGGTTTGTTCTGAAATAGCTCCTATCCTTTCCTATACTTGGTAACATGTAGTTCCTGTGATGTCTTTTCTTTGCAGAAAGTGTTTGAGTGTTTACTAATATGAACGTCCTCCATGGTTGCTCTAAAGGATTATCGAGTGCTCCAATATTGTCATCATCACAAGCACAAGTACAACCACCGCGTTGCTATGCAAAGGCTATTCATCTGATAATTCTGAGATCATTTCACCAGTCAACCACATTTTCAATCATGTACTGTATCCCTTTCCAAGGGTTCTTTTGGAGGATTACATTTTAATCAGGGCTGTGGCTCTGCCAACACTACTTCAGGCAACTCTTTTTTTTCCCCCTTCTGGAAAGTGGTCCAAGTAAAATCAATGGACAAAGTGGACTTTGGACTGGAAAAGGCAATGCTATATATGGTACTTGACAAATGATGCTGGGCTGCAGAGAGAGAGAGAGAGAGAGAGAGAGAGACTGTTTCCACCACAGTGTCATGCATGATGTTCCAGTTTGACATGATGCGGTTCAGTCTCTGGTTTAATTTACTGTATCGTGATTTAACAGTGGCCATTGATCAAATTGATCAAACTGGTCCTTTGACTAATGAGCTATTATAATTCTTAAAATAATAAGCTGGGGAACATGCCAAATGTTCAAAAGTATGTGCATACTAGTGTGCTCGCACACATACACACTCACACTGGGCGTGAAAACATGTTTGTCCGCATGTGTTCTCATTGAATTGCATGGACCATGCAGATGTCCCGCTGTGGCCAGGTTTGGTTGAGAATTGGTTTTTGGTGGCTTTTCAAGCGTAAAAAATTGCCCTGGAGCCTGCAGAGAGCATATGCCGACCCTGCATAGACCCTAAAGGAATGTACACACACACACACGCACGCGCAGAGATTGGCGCAGTTGGAGCCCAGGCGCGGCTGCTAGTAGGGAGCCAGACCACCTGAGACACCATTTGACATGCATTTCAGTCGCCATGCAGCCTCGACTCAGACACACTCGCACAGAGAGAGAGAGAGCACCGGGCAGCACCCGAGAAATTACACCTATACTGATGCTTAGGAGAGAGATAATTATGTATGAGATGGAGAGGCAGGCGGGTGGGTGGTGGGTGGGGGGGTTGTTGGAGGAAAGTGGAGGAGCACAGCGCTGCCAAAGTGGCGAGCTGTCACTGGAGCGGAGGTAAATACCGTGTGTATACCACAAACACAACGATTAGTCTCACACGGCTCCGGCCGTGTGGTTTGTGCAAGTATGAGCATGTGCATGCGCACGTCACGGACGGTGTTAGCAGAGTGTGATTAACTGGGTCCTTTTTGTTCAGCCTCATCGGTACGAGGCGCCCAGCGATGCGCCGTGCACATTGTGACAGCGTTTGTGTGCCATCTGTTATCTGTATCGCTGCCCTCTAGGGAATGACAACAATTGTGGCAACAATTGATTCTGAGCCAGCAGCGCAATAGAAACCTGGACTCCACAGGGTGTGTGTGTGTGTGTGTGTGTGTGTGTGTGTGTGTGTGTGTGTGTGTGTGTGTGTGTGTGTGTGTGTGTGTGTGTGTGTGTGTGTGTGTGTGTGTGTGTGTGTGTGTGTGTGTGTGTGTGTGTGTGTGTGTGTGTGTGTGTGTGTGTGCGTGCGTGCGTGCGTGCGTGCGTGCGCGCGTGCGTGCGTGTGTGAATGAATGTGTGGGCTGCCATAATGTAGCACTTATCTGGGTGGTTTATGCTGACTTGCAGCGATGAAAGGGCTTATAAACACATTCAAACCAGGGGGGAGCTATTTCTACCACTCAATAGCACTGCCATCAGCCTATTGTCAGGCTGTACTGTATGTGTACTGTGTATTGAGCTGTAATGCGACAGAGAGAGAGAGAGAGAGAGGGGGCTGCAGCAGCCAGGTATAGTTTCATAGAAGACATAATGCTTCCGCTCAGGATGAAGATAAATCATAAGGAGGTCATCACCACACCAGGGCCCAACAGCCTGACGTACATGGGCCAATTAAAGCATCCCAATTAACCTTCCAGCATGTATCTCAGAGATTATTTTTTAAAGTAGACAATAAGCTGTCTTTTGAGGTATGTGGTGTCACTTTAGCTATAGCACATCAGTTCCTATATGTGGGCCTTGAAAAAGTAGTAGTCAGAATTAGTGAAAAACACTTAGCGGAAGCTATCTCCTTTATTGAAGAACCCGTTAGCTGTCAGTGTGCTAAACATTCAAGAGGAGGAGAAGATGATGCTGATGCAAACCAATGCTTTATGGGTACAGTATGTGTGTGTGCATGCGTGTGCGTGTATTGTTCCACTTGATTGCTTGCCGTTGGTGGGGGAAAGTAGACCCTTCAAGCAGTTACCATTACTTTCAGAGTGTGCCGCCGAGCTGTGCGCATGCAAGGTCACTTCAGTGGGAGAGAGATTGCTATATATTGGCAGGGCAGAGAGGGACACGTCAGAATTCTCCAGGTCAGACAACCCTCTGTCCTGCGCTTCGCGGGGCCCCCAAATCTGTGGACTGATATGATCGAATCCGAATTCGTGATGTAACGGGTCGTATTTGCTTTCATATATGTCTTTGCTGTTCATATGTATATCACATGACCATTCAAATTGGGATAATTGTGGGCAATCAATAAATGCCAGATCTTGTGAATCCATCATTTTAAGTGTACAGCCTGTTTATTGGACTATTACATAACCCTCTCACAGGATGACGCATCACCGTAAACGTATGTTTACGAAGTAAAAGTATACCATCAAGAGAAGCTTCAAAATGGTGGAGAATAAAAGATAAGAGGTAAAGGGGGGAGAGAGAGAGAGAGAGAGATTGAAAGTGGAGTGTCAAGCCTTTAGCAATGTTTACTTTACTTACAGTAAGATCCACAGTCTCACAGTTCGTACAGCCCTCAGCTCCATCTCCATGCATAAATCTCTGTCCTACTGTATTAGTACACACATTTGCATTTGGAGTGTGTGTGTGTGTGTGTGTGTGTGTGTGTGTGTGTGTGTGTGTGTGTGTGTGTGTGTGTGTGTGTGTGTGTGTGTGTGTGTGTGTGTGTGCGTGTGTGAGAAGGGGGGGGAGTATATTGACGGGTTGGGTAAGCAGTAGGCAAACAATCATATTTAATTTGTTGATGAGTGGATCCAGAGAGAGGGTGTGTGTGTGTGTGTGTGTGTGTGTGTGGGGGGGGGGGGGTGGAATGATTATCCACATCATTGAAAGGTCTCATATGCATATATGCATAGTGGTGTCATGCGGCTATGGGAGTGATGGATGACAGAGACCAGCGTGATCAATTACACACCAGCAGCAGCAGCAGCAGTACTGTAGACTCGGAGGAGTACATGCATGTGTACTATAGGAGGAGTACACACACAGATATGCATCACACACAATGTCATACAAAGACAGAAACACAGACACACAGAAACACAGAAACACACACACACACACACGCTTGGGCAATAAACAACTAGTCGACTAGTTTACTATTTTACTAGTCGACTAGTAAATCCACTAGTCGACCTTGTTGGTACTAGTTGACTAGTTGAAAAAGTATTTTTTTTAAATTTTATAAAAAAAAATCCCGATTTTGTAGGCCTCAAGATCAGTTAGATTATAGTTATATAGTCACCAAATGTACACAGTTTTCAAATATATAAATATTTATTTCCAAAATAAATTATATATAATAGGTATAGTTAAACAACTAGTCGACTAGTAAACTAGCCAACTAGTCAACTAGTAAAAATTACTAGAAGTGAATGCCCTAACACTGTCACAGTCACAGACTTTTGGCATTTATTGTACAGTCTAGGTCTTGTATTTCTATGTATTGTTCCCTGGTCTAGTTTTCATGGTTCTATGTTTGTTTGCTCCAGCTGTGTCTCATTTTGTAATCAACCCTCATGTGTATATCAGTCTTGTTCCCCAGTCAGTCCTTGTTGAGTCATTGTATCCTGTCACCTGTTTCAAACCAATTCATGGTTTTGAACACTACATGCCTGGCTGTCCTGCATTTGGGTCCTTACCTCACCTACAGTACACATGACAAACACACACAATACACGCGCGCACGCACACGCACACGCACACACACTTTGGAAAGTGCGTGCGTGCGTGCGTGCGTGCGTGCGTGCGTTGAACTGTTAGAGATCAAGAGAGATCAAGAGAGCAAAACTTTCCAGCATTTTCACTATCTCTCTCTCTCTCCATCTCTCTCTAACTCTCTCTCATGTGAGACCTCAGCTAAAAAAACACATCCCTTGCATCCCAGGTTTTCAGCTGACAGGTGTGAGCAGGTCACCTTTCTCCTGCTTCTATTTTGGTTTGACAATATTACACACACCTCAAAGTTAATCACCCACTTCAGTGGATCTCTCTCTCTCTCTCTCTCTCTCTCTCTCTCTCTCTCTCTCTCTCTCTCCCAAGCAAATGCAACACGTTTTTGCATGCAAAGGTCCCTCGCCCTCCCAGTGTCCCAGCCTGCTGCTGCTGTGGGCAAAGCTTGGACAGGACAGCCTGTAGACAGACAGACACACGGAGGAGTTGGTAACATCGCTAACATTTTGGATGTGTAGAATACAGAACATTACAGTTTTTCACGATTGTTAACACACGTTTTTCACAACCGGCATTCTCAAAACTGGAGAATGCAATACACACAAAAAATAATAATATATATATATTATTTATATATATAATTTATATATATTATATATATTTATTTATTTTAAGAGTAAAGAGAGCCTACTGTCCAAATATTATTAAATTAAATTTCAGAATGGTAGACCTGAGGCCTGAGGCCTATACCATACCAGGCCTACCATTGCGTGGCACATCTCATCTATGCACGAAATGTCTATGTTCACAGGCTTCTGTGTGCGGCCTAGACGGCATCTGAGCATGTGCAACCACATACCTCTTACACCATGTGTCCTTTGGGAAACCGGCCTAATGACTCTGAAGAATGAGCCATTTCTCCTTTTGTAAAATGACTCCGTGTAGGCCTACTTTTTCATGAAGTGAAGGTTGTGCAAATTGTGCCAAGTTTTCGATTTCTGTGTGTTAACAATAGGGAAAAACTGTTATTAATCTAGATCTATGCTGTTGATCCTCCTGTTGGCGACGCGACCTTACTACGGGGATATAATCAGCAGCCTAAATTATCAACACACACAAGTAGACGAACACATGTTGTTTTCACCACAGTTAATAAAAAAATGTGCACGAATGCAATTGAAACTGAAACGAGAGAGAGAGAGAGAGAGAGAGAGAGAGAGAGAGAGAGAGAGAGAGAGAGAGAGAGAGAGAGAGAGAGACATTAGTCTGAAAAACGGAGTGAGAGTGGAACTGCTTCGCCAGCAAATGGTGTGTCTGTTCCATTTGACCATCACTTTCTCCCCATCGCTGTGTGTGTGTGTGTGTGTGTGTGTGTGTGTGTGTGTGTGTGTGTGTGTGTGTGTGTGTGTGTGTGTGTGTGTGTGTGTGTGTGTGTGTGTGTGTGCGTGCGCGCTCGCACAAAACTACGGTAATAGAACACGCACATAATTTAGTTGAGGTACTGGTTTGGAAAGTGACAAAAAAACCCTGCTCCAAGGTGATTTAATGACGTTTTGTTGTCAATAACAACAAAACATGCTGACATGCAGGAAAAGAAAGACCTAAGCCAAATTCCAATGCCCAAAATCTCGGCCACTCGCTCAGTTTGATGGTCACCTAACCACCGAAAATCCAGACTATGTATGAGCCTTAAGCCGTTATACTTTTGTGCTCTGAACGCTATTGCCATTTCCAGGTTGTCCATCCACGTCCTATTCTTGTGAACTTACTCAACTTACTATCTGGACAGTCTGGACTGACAGATGCAAAAAGCAACTGGTTGCATGGCGGGGCATCATACAACCGTGATGTAGCCTATAGGATCAATGACTCAAGCTAGGTCACCTATACTGGATGGTTGTTCAGGTAACTATCAGCAGATAGAAAGCAGAGGATGGACATGTCACATTAAGACACTGTACAGTGTACAGGCGACAATAGAGGACATATCAACCTGCACGGGTGGTACTGGCAAACAACTGACTGACACCCATCAACACGTGCACACACTGCACAGCACGCTTGATTGTCTCCACCAGGCCGAAGGCATGGGGGGAGAGTATGTTTTGCACTCCGTCCGTCCGTCCGTCCGTGTGTCCGTCCGTGTGTCCGTCCGTGTGTCCGTGAGCAGCTAATCTCGGCCACCGTTAACCCGGTCGATGCCAAATTTTGCACACACACTCCCTGGATGCCAACGATGAACCTCTGCCCCAAACTTTCCAGAACGGCCTGTTATAGCTCCACCAGGAGGCCGCTTTGTGCAAAACAAGTTTTTGCACAGTACACCTATACAGATTTTGTCCAAACATCACGCAAATTGGTACACAGTCTCTCTAGAGCCATTCAACGAAACCAGTCTTTCAGATTTCTCAGACTCCATCCTGATTGGTTAAGATTGGCTTCCAAAGTTCACAGGAGTGCTCAGTTTCAAACAAAATGCTGCAAATCATGAACACATCGCGTGATTTCCGTGAAATTGTGCACCCACATTCCCACTAGGCCGAGGACGAAATGCCACATGAACAATTTCAACTCAGTCTCAAGGTGGCGCTATAA
>NC_139702.1:31641092-31793772 GCF_964188405.1 Protomyctophum parallelum | reverse complement strand
GGCGCTATAACTGGCCGAAAAGTGTTTTCACCTCTAACTGCACGGATCTGTGGATAACTTTGTATGCCAACTCCCTAGAGGCCAAGGAAAAACCTTTACCTGGAATTCTTCACATCTGCTCATCCTGGTGGAGACCTGTGCCCAGAAGGGCACTTTTTCTAGTTCTGGTTATTTCCACTCCAGACCGGATCAGAGAACCGGTATTGTTTGACCTGTATGTATCATATGGATTTTGGGTGGACTCATGTTATTGTTTTCATTATTAACTTTTCTCTTCTAAAAGTTCAGTGTAAAACTTGCACGAAAAAAAAATGTTTTCGTTATTTGCCTTTCAGACTCTTTTCTCAGGCTTATTATTCTGGAGTAGCTCCCCTTGCTCCACCTCCGTCAGGGACATATTAGTGCAGTGATGAAAAAGAAAAATGAAAATGAGAGCAAAAATATATGGGCCACAACATAAAAGATAGGAGAGAAGAGAAGGAGAGAAAATATATTAAGAGACAGGAGAACTGACAATGGTAGAACATGTCTCCAAACACCACTGCTCTCCCAGTTGTCCATTTGTGTTGTCCACACACACACACACACACACACACACACACACACACACACACACACACACACACACACACACACTTTTCAATTAAATATGTAAAGCAACAGGTGAAGAGACTGAACAGATAGAGCTCATTAGCTAAATAAGCCCCAGACAGACAGACAGACAGACAGACAGACACATCATCATGTATCATCCATTCGATATCCCTGTGACCCACTGTAAAGACCACCTGTGGATCCCACAGCTGACTACATTGAACACGGTTCAACAACACTGCCTTTCAAAGCATTGTGTTTCAATGGCAATTCGCTGTTGTCTGCTTGGAGAACCAATTTGTTTGTATTTCAATTTGATGGCTTACGGCTACAGATCGAGTATGGACTGGTCAAACGATCTTACTGGTGAGGGTGAGCCAGTTTGCTGGCAATTGTGAACGTTAAGGACGAAGTACAGAGGGCAAAGGAAAGGCGTCTCGAATATTGTGGCAAATCGGTCCATACCTTCTGCTGCATATAATCCTAGCACTCTGCTTGGATCAACACCACCGACAGCACCCTCTCCCCCTACCAGGGGGGCAGTCAGACAGATATTTTGTGAAGCCACAAGGAAATCGGGATTTCCTGAAAGTTCATATAATGGCCTGTTGTGGCGCTGTCATTGGGCCCAAAAAAACCCATAGCCCCATAGAAGTCCATGTATTTGGGCCCAACTTCACCTAGACTGTATCACCTTAATAAACATGGTCATGAATACTCTTTGCTTCCAGTCACTAGTTTAAATTCTCATTTCTAATGTCATAATGTCAAAAAAAATGACCATTAAGTCGCGCATGTTCTGAGGGGCGTGGCTACCGTTACAGTCTATGATCGGGATTCCCCACCCACTCGAGTCAAAATAAAAACCAGCTAAGAAGAAGGGGGGAAGTCCCGCCTCGTTGTCTGGGCCAGCCAATGGCCAGCTGGGCCCAAACGGATCTAGAAAGATGGCGACTTACAATTCAAGGACTGACAGGCTTCATTTTACGTTCATGTTAGACCCGGGGAACGCTTTGTCCATATTTTTTAAAGTCTATGCCCCCTACCTATCCAACACTCATACAAGTACAAGTACACCGTATACACACACAAAGTCATCCATACTGGAATAGAACCTTTGGACAGTGATGCATCTCCGTCTCTATTTATATAGTGCTGTAGCCATTGTTTGTGTACTGCGTACATTCCGTACAATGCAACGCCAAACATGCCACCATCTCTTCTTCAATGCTCTGACTCCTTTTGAAAAGAAAGTTTCAGAAAAACATATTTTACCCTGCCTCGAGGTCAAAGTGGATTATGTGAAAGCGTTCATATTTCCTGTATCGCATCATCGCATACTTCATCCTGCCCACCTCGCAAATTTGGCCCTTGTAAAATGTGGGAGATTCCCCAAAACCCATTGATAGTTATTTTAATAACTATAAATTAATCGGTTAATGCTGAGGACTGGCTGGCAGGCAGCGCTGTGACAGATTGACTACCCATTTTGGGCGGTAACCCCTTTTGGTGTTTTAAACATTATGTTATAATTTAGCTATTGAAAAATAGCAGACCTAAAAGCTCGTAGCGCGCCACTCGGTGGCGCGCTACGAGCTTGTAGGTCTGCTATTTTTGAACAATCGTAAAAATCTGGCGCAAATCTTTAAATATATTATATTCTTTCAAAGTGAATGTTTTTAACTCAGGTATAAATCAAACGCAGATCGCGGAGCGGCGGAGTCAGTTCAGTCAGTCAACCTCAAGGGAGGTTCTTGCCATGCTCAAAGGCCCATACTATGCTCAAGGGGTTAACATGCTGCATTACTATGTGGGAGTATACGTGTGTGCAAGTCTCACACGTCATTCGCCGATGCGGCAGTCAGCTGACTAATTGGGCAGGCTACTTAAGCTCACTAGACTCCATGTTCTTCCTGCCTTCCTCTGCTCATGGTTCCCGGTTGTATGTGATGTTTTCTCCCACCACCACCCCAGCACCACCGGTGGGCTCTGCTATCCTCCCCATGGGGGGGTTATTGTATATCTATCTCCCTGCTCTTATGTTTTATGATGTTGCTTAATCATGCCGAGCAGGGAGAAATCCAGCAGAGCCGAACGCCAAGTCAAATATCATATGTACACTCATTACTCATTCTGCAATAAATATTGTTTAATCTATTCGTGAGTTGTCTGACTGAAATGGGTTAAAAGTCTCTCACAGTGCGACTGTCTGCCTGGTTTATAGTTCCTCTCCAGCTATGTTTCTGTATAAGTGTAAATATTTTGTCCCTTGTGAATTCAGACTTTCAAAGTAGTCCCTAGGTTCAACCTAAATTACATTTTACAATTTAGGCATTTAGCAGATGCTCACATGGTAATACCTTCTTGTCACTAGAGAAGAGAAATCAAAGATGGCAGCGTGTTACAAACGTTCCCATGTTGTTGCAGTGTGTGAGGCACTCGCATTGCGTTGCATGTTGTTGCATTTAGCACAAGAGGAAAGAGCAGTCTGCTGGGCCTGTTTTGATTGATTTAATTCTTTATAGTCAAAACAGCACAAGGTACAGTCAGACATTAAGGCTAAAAGGATAACACAAAAAAGTCCTGGGGACTTGTTTCCATTGTGGTTCTACAGCATGCATTACATTAATAAACATAGCATAAAGAACAACACACTAATACATGTTATCAACAAACACAAAACACATGTGAAGTGTACATAGTGGTTTGGCAGTAAATTACACCTCCTTTCTTATGGTCAAATAAAGACATTTCAGATCTACATAAATGAAACCCCTAAATGAACCATTTTAGGGGGATTTCATTCAGATTTTGTAAAATTTACTTCAGGCCATGTCGGGGGTTTGGTTGGAGAAATATAAATAAATAGTTTTATCAGCTAATCAAGACACAGGCAGGGGTTTTCCCAGCTCACCCAAGAATGTGCCTGAAGTGTCTTGAACCAATCATATTTTATGTTTGGCAAGGTGAAGACTCCAAACATAGACATTAGATTTGCTTTTTGGGGTTAATCATTAAATGGGGGTCCGCGGCCTAATGCACAAACTGGCTGTCCCTGAATTTCAAAACCTCGGCTACGTTGAAAATGAGGGCTTGCCCTCAACTGTATTTCCGAGTATGAATAAAGGTGAAAAAAGGGGGGGAAAAGTCTGCCTATCACTGTAGTACAGGTTTAATGCAGGGCAGTTTGCCAGTCTTTTGGCACAGGTACAGCAGTGGCTGAACAAACCCAGTGACCACAGTGACCGAAAGACATATCTTTTCAGCGAAAAGCATTTCATCTAACCCCACCTTCCCTCGGATGATCAACACAACTATCCAAATGCAACAAATCATGTAATTTACCACAAAGGACACCATTATCAAGCCGATGATCATGAAGGCTCTCCTCTTCATGCCGTTGTCCCTGTCCCTCTCCCTCCCCGTCCCACCTGGACCGGGCCCCTTGTCCCCTGGACCGGGCCGTTTCAGAGCCCTGAGGACAGCCAGGCTGCACAACAGCATCACTGACATGAAGAATAGACACAAACTCAAATAAAAATAAAAGCTAGAGTTAGTCAAACCGATCTGCGTGAATAGTACCGCTAATCCAATGATGGCCACCCAGGAGACCACAGAACAGCCCACCCTGTACCTCATGGGTTTGTACTTGAGGAAGAGCACTGGAAGAACCACTGCCATGAATCGCTCTACGCAGATCCAGCTCTGGAAGGTGGGACGTCCAAGGTTCAGGACACCAAGAGAGAAGAGGTTTAATGTCAAAATGTCTTTCTTGAAATGAGAAGCAATATACAACAAGCTGAAGAGGATCTCACAAGCGCTCAGATTAAGCGTGAAGATCTCTGAGGCCATGGGACCGGCTGCTCCGGTGAACACCAGCCATAGAACGCCCGCGTTGATGGGGAGTCCCAGGACTGTGTTGACCGAGATGGAGGCGATGTCTAAAATATCCATTCTGCTGTAGTAGTGGGACGAAGCGTTTGATGCGTTCATTGTCCTGGCGAGACAGATTTGGAGAGACAGACAAATGGTCAAAGGAGAGACAAAGACAGAGGAACCTCTGGATAAGAGGTGTCCATGCATTGGACAGGATACTGTCTTTGACATTGGGACTGTGTCTAGTCTCCTTAATGTGTGTCTCTATAGGGAGCCAAATTATTGGCTTATGAATGCATCAAAAACCAAAAATATAAATGAATTCAAGTCTCCATTGGTTGAGTAATTGATAGAGAAAGTCACATCCCATATAATATACTAATTAAAACACCCACATAACATACCAATTAAAACACCCAAATCCGCACTGAAAACCCACCTGTTCACAATCGCATTCCCAAGCTGATGTGTTTTTAAAACTTGTTATATGCACCGTTTTATTGGTTTTATTATTTTAATTGTTTTTTTTCTATTAAAGTTGCCCTTTTCTCTTGTCCCCCCCCCCCCCCGGCCCCAACACATGTAAAGCATCTTTGAGTATCAAGAAAAGCTCTATATAAATCCCAGATATTATCATTATTATTATTATTAATTAAAACAGTCTCTATAACATACAGATTTAAACAATAAAATGTTAATTAAAACACTATAATACCAATTAAAGTACCTGTACAACATAACACTAACTAAAACATGTCTACAACATAATACTAATTAAAACACCTCTACAACAAAACACAAATTAAAACACCTGCATAACATCACACTATTTAAAACATCTGTATAACATCACACTAATTAAAACACCTGTATAACATCACACTAATTAAACACACCTGTATAACATCACACTAATTAAACACACCTGTAAAACATCACACTATTTAAACCACCTGTATAACATCACACTAATTAAACACACCTGTATAACATCACACTATAATTAAGAACACCCCTATAACATCATAGTAATTAGAACACCTCTACGGCCTACAGTCATGTTAAATATAATATACTTAGAATCAGACCTTAACGTGTGAAGTGCTGTTGTCTGGTGAGCTCTGCTGTGCACACAGGTGTTTATGGTCTGGTGATCTCTGCTGTTCACACTTGGGTCAAGTAACATCTGCTCATGTCCTAGGCTGGATATGCAAAATAGTTCTCATATACTGGCAGGGTATCAATCAAATTCCCATCCATCATCAGACACAACATATGAAAAGAAGATGGAAATTTAAAGAAAACGTTGCAATGGCCCATCTGTCGCCGGCCATTACTCAGGCAGGCATGCCACAGAGACAACAGTGGCATTGTGATTTTTATTTTATTTTAACAAACTGAAGTATATTGAAACCTTGAAATCAAACAATAAATGTATATCAACAATGAATGTACGAAATGCATGTCTGTCTGTCCGTATAGTTCACATAATGACTGTATCTCGATCGACTGTCCACTGTTTCCATTAGATATGGAAATTAGTGCCTGCTAGACTTCATAATAGGCCTACATCAGGGCTTCTCAAGACGTGTCTCAGAATACTTTGATAATATTTTGAATTTATCAATGTCACTTCAGTTTAACAACTTAGTTAAGTTAACAGTGCCGTCGCTACCTATACGCACAATACGCACTGCGAGTAGGGCAACAGGCCGAGGGGGGGGAACAAAAAGTGCTAAGCTGACTGACCCTCATAATAACAATTCTGAGTAGGGCAACCAAATGTTCAGCTATACGTAGACCTTATACTTAGTAAAACGGACCTGAGTTAAACTGTACTTGGTGCGTTCTTTTTCAGCCTACAGCACACGTCTCTTCACCCAAAAATGTGCAGATCTAAAAGCTCACGTTAAGATTTTAGAAATTAAACAGCTAACGGTAAATAAAATACCATTAATACTAAATAAGTTTAATTATAAAAAACACGCCTGTTCCCACCAATGAAACAATTGATTTTCAATGAATTATCATAAATTAATACCACATTGTGCAGAGTTGCAACAAGCATGGATCAATATTTCTGGGCCATTGCTGAAAACATTATGGGTGAGGGTGAGTCAAAACGACACACAGTTTGACCTGATCAGAGAGGACGATTACAGCTATAATGTATTTGTGGTGTGCTTTATATATATATATATATATATATTATATATATATATATATATTTTTTTTTTATTATATATAATATATTAGAGAACTTGTACCCAACACATGGCAAGAAATCCAAAGCCACAACAGCTACGTCGCTATTGCAACACCCACAACACCATATCTTACACATTACACCCACACACACTCACACGGCAGTGACGTCACACACTTACCTTCGCAGTGTGCGGGACCTATCTCCTATCGCGCCCAACGCCAAGACTCGACACCACCCGCCAAAAAATGATCATTGCAGTGCAACCAAAGATGCCTCCCGTCCACACTCACGGCGGCAATGCATTTGTTTACTACAAACATTATTGCCCGAAGCACCCACACCCCCGGAACACTGTTGCCCTTTCACCACGCTAAATTCGCCAGGTCTATGCAAGTGAGCACAAATTACATGTGAGAAAATTCATTCACAAGCCCACAAATGCCATTCAAATGCCATTCAACACACTACGACTCGCTTACAATTCGCAAACCTGGCAACACTGCCCTGTCTTCTAATAGGCCCACACTAGCTCTCAGAATCTCATTCTGATCTCCCGCAGGAGAATAGAAACGAGGAAGGGGAGAGGAATTGTAGCCTCACGATTTTGCTTATTCCTTCTAAATCTCTGTATTTAAAATATCGCTCTCTCAGCGAATCTCTTAGTTACATCAACATTGTACTTTGTCAGTAGTTTGTTTGTGCCTACATATTACGATTACACAGAACGCTTTGGCTATTTTCGCCTGCCAGCCAACTGCCGAGTACACACGCCTGCACACACACGCACACGCACGCCTGGCTTGCACACACACGCACGCCTGGAAGCCACGATCTCTCTCTCTCGCCACGCCTCTCTCTCTCGCCACGCCCCACACACACACAGGCTATACACGCACGGCGGCGCCGCGGCAGTGAGACAGGACGTTATAATCTTGAGTTTCATTAAATAACTGTCTTTCTCCGCACGCGCACATGCGCACACAACATTATTCAAGTGAAATGCGTAACGGCAATATTGGGCTAATATAGGCTACCAATACAGGACGTTATAATCTTCACTTTCATTAAATAACTGTCTTTCTCCACACGCGCACGTGCGCACACAACATTATTCAAGTGAAATGCATAACGCCAATATTGGGCTAATATAGGCTACCAATATGTGGGTAGCCTACGGGCTTTTACCCACGGAATGCATATTCATCTATACCAGGGCTGCCCACACTTTTTTTTTTACTTCAGAGCTACTTTCAAAACAACCAGCTCATATACCCAACAAATAAAATTATCATCCCATTGCAGAAAATAGTTACAAAATGTAATTGAGGCTACATACAGTGGTGTCCCCTTCGTCTGTACCAGGCTGACTTCTATAGGTTTTGAAGGTACCTTCCTTTTTTTTTTCCTTTTTTTTTTTACCCAGGGAAGTAGCTGAGCACAGGTGCTCATTTTCAGCAACGCCCTGCACATCAAAACACACACACACACACACACACACACACACACACACACACACACACACACACACACACACACACACACACACACACACACACAAAATGTCATGTCAAAGGTACCTCTGGAAGCCACACCTCTGATTGGTCGGGTTTAGTCTTAAGGGGTGTGTTTTCTTCACCCACTGTGTAATACAATGAATGGACGGTAGGTGGCAGTAGTACAGAGGCCAGAGAAACTATAAGACAAACGCACATGGAATGGGAAATTGAGGGGGGAAAATGGAAATGGTAGGGTTTTTATTTTTGGTATTTGACTTTGCTACTGATGATTGTACGCAACAACAACTATTGCATTGTGTGTTTGAGCTGACAGGCCCTTTTTTATGTCAATCAATCAAGTCATCTCAGGTCATCTCAAGCGGCAGATGCAAAAATCGTTTTTTATATTAAAATTATATATATTTTTAGGGCCATGTCATGTGCTCTACCTGCAAAGCCTTTGTGATCTATAACTTTTGGGCACCGCTTAACGTCAGATCAGGGGTTTTGTCGGCCAGCGCCAAAAATGCTCCCCGACAGCATAATCGGAGCAAATACCGGGCAGTGTGTATGAGCCATAACGTGTTGACTACACTACACTACACTAATAGGACACTAAAGGACACATAATAATAACTAATAACCCATCCGTTACTATATGTGGAGTCAACTCCCGCAATTTCCTTCTTCCCATAGTGCGCGGCAACGTAACTCTGGGATGAGCGGCCGCAAAGCGGCCGCGAAATTCTAGTATATATATATATATATATATATATTGATCATCTTAACTCTCTCTCTCTCTCTCTATCTCAGACGATCAGTGATGTATATGATTAAGGGATGTAAGGAATAACAATACCCAGGGGAACATGTGAAACAGACTGTGACCCTCCTCTGTCTGCCTCATTCCCTTTCTCTCTCTCTCTCTCTCTCTCTCTCTCTATCTAAATTATCTGAAAGCGGTAATTAAAAAGTATTCTTTGGTTCCTGCAATATGCTAGCAAGTAAAGTGCTCATTACACACGCGTGCACTAGGGCATTAACGACTTGAGATTTTTCCCTGTCGACTTGTCGGACAGTAAAGTTGAAGTCGTATCGATTTATCGTTTCTGGCGGCGGGGGGGGGGGGGGGGGGACGCGGACGCGGACGCGCGGGGGGGGGGGGGGGGGGGGGGGGGGGGGGGGGGGGATTTAACAGGGGCGGGTGGAGGTGCCGCGCGCTCAAATACGGAGCATGTCAAACAAAGCACTGCGCATTCAGTGGCCTCTCCAATATGACACAGTCACAGTGCATGTATCATCTATATCAGTATTATCAGAGGTTCCCAAACACCGGTGCCGGTCCGCGGGACACGTGGCACTGGTACGCAAGAGGGGAATTCAAAGTTTTGCGTCGTTTAAAAATGTCCAATCTTTGTATCTTTAGCAGCAGCAGCTGTAGGCTATTTTGTGACGATCGCGTTAATGAAACCAAACGCTACACGCGGTTCCGGTACAGGATTATTATTTCATGTGAATCATGTCAAAATGAAAAGATGATGTTATCCAGGTAAAGTAGTGGTATTGGCACACAGCGCAGCAGCAGCACCGAGAACACAATAAGAGATATAACATTATTATTCTCCTCCTCCTCCTCCTCCTCCTCAACTCGATAACGTTCTCATGTTAGTTTGTTACTCATTTTCTGAGCCATGCAAATAAACAACAACCCGCACTGACCGGAGACGGAGAGGTTCATGTGCGCTGCGCGTAAAGCTTAGCCAGAAACAGACAGTCATTGCGTCAGCATGAATGTAGCCTCGGGAACCCAGACGTTATATTTCCAGCACGGAGGTGAGGGGGATATCGTTTGGGGGTAACGTTTGCGTGCTTCTATCTGTTACTTCTCTGACACAGCGCAGTTCAAACAGACTTCAGCCAGTCTCAATAGTGGGACACCGCGCGCTGAGAGCCACATAGCCTACACAGCTGCATTTGGTTTTTAATTAAGGGCGCGTTCTGAATGCAATGAGAAAAGGGGAGAAAAAAAAAAAAAAGAAAGCTCAACTTTCGACTCGCGCTGCTGCGAGTCGACTCGTGACTCGTTTATCGATAAATCGATAAATCGGTTTTTTGATTAATGCCCTAGCGTGCACACGCGTTGAGATACTTACACCACCGACAGCACCCTCACCCCCTCCCTATCCAACACTCGTACAAGTACACCGTATACACACACAAAGTCATCCATACTGGAATAGAACCTTTCTTTGGACAGTGATGCATCTCCGTCTCTATTTATATAGTGCTGTAGCCATTGTTTGTGTACTGCGTACAATGCAACGCAAACATGCCACCATCTCTTCTTCAATGCTCTGACTCCTTTTGAAAAGAAAGTTTCAGAAAAACATATTTTACCCTGCCTCGAGGTCAAAGTGGATTATGTGAAAGCGTTCATATTTCCTGTATCGCATCATCGCGTACTTCATCCTGCCCACCTCGCAAATTTGGCCCTTGTAAAATGTGGGAGATTCCCCAATACCCATTGATAGTTATTTTAATAACTATAAATTAATCGGTTAATGCTGAGGACTGGCTGGCAGGCAGCGCTGTGACAGATTGACTACCCATTTTGGGCGGGAACCCCTTTTGGTGTTTTAAACATTATGTTATCATTTAGCTATTGAAAAATAGCAGATTCGTAGAGCGCCAAGGTCTGCTATTTTTGAAAATTCGTAAAATTGTGGCGCAAATCTTTAAATATATATTATTTCAAAGTGAATGTTTTTAACTCTGTTAAGTGTAAATATTTTGTCCCTTGTGAATTCAGACTTTCAAAGTAGTGTATAGGACGTACAGTAGGAGACATGTACTGCACAGACATGCATACTGTAGATCTCATATACATACCTACAGTTCCTACTGTAAACATACACTACATTAGATTAATTAATTATATTGATCTTTAAAAAATATATATAAAAAGTCCCTAAAGGTTCAACCTAAATTACATTTTACAATTTAGGCATTTAGCAGACGCTCACATGGTAATACCTTCTTGTCACTAGAGAAGAGAAATCAAAGATGGCAGCGTGTTACAAACGTCCCCATGTTACCTTGTTGCAGTGTGCAAGGCACTCGCATTGCGTTGCATGTTGTTGCATTTGGCACAAGAGGAAAGAGCAGTCTGCTGGGCCTGAGACTGTTTTGATTGATTTAATTATTTATAGTCAAAACAGCACAAGGTACAGTCAGACATTAAGGCTAAAAGGATAACACAAAAAAGTCCTGGGGACTTGTTTCCATTGTGGTTCTACAGCATGCATTACATTAATAAACATAGCATAAAGAACAACACACTAATACATGTTATCAACAAATACAAAACACATGTGAAGTGTACATAGTGTTTTGGCAGTAAATTACACCTCCTTTCTTATGGTCAAATAAAGACATTTCAGATCTACATAAATGAACCCCCTAAATGAACCATTTTAGGGGGATTTCATTCAGATTTTGTAAAATTTACAAACTGGCTGTCCCTGAATTTCAAAACCTCGGCTACGTTGAAAATGAGGGCTTGCCCTCAACTGTATTTCCGAGTATATATAAAGGTGAGAAAAAGAAAAAAATGTCTGCCTATCACTGTAGTACAGGTTTAATGCAGGGCAGTTTGCCAGTCTTTTGGCACAGGTACAGCAGTGGCTGAACAAACCCAGTGACCACAGTGACGGAACGATATATCTTTTGAGCGAAAAGCTTTTCATCTGACCCCACCTTCCCTCGGATGATCAAAACAACCATCCAAATGCAACAAATCATGTAATTTACCACAAAGGACACCATTATCAAGCCGATGATCATGAAGGCTCTCCTCTTCATGCCGTTGTCCCTGTCCCTCTCCCTCCCCGTCCCACCTGGACCGGGCCCCTTGTCCCCTGGACCGGGCCCCTTGTCCCCTGGACCGGGCCGTTTCAGAGTCCTGAGGACAGCCAGGCTGCACAACAGCATCACTGACATGAAGAATAGACACAAACTCAAATACAATTAACCCATTTAGGCCTAAAACGCCTCTAAATCCTGACCTAAGGTTTCTGAAAAACTTCAAATATTTATATAGCAGCATCAAAAAAATTACATTTTTGAATACTGTACATACTGTACAGAACCCAAATATGGGTTCCCGGTCTGAGGGGGTAAGATACCAATAGGGGTTCCCGCCCAGAATGGGATAAAAGCTAGAGTTAGTCAAACCGATCTGCGTGATTAGTACCGCTATTCCAATGATGGCCACTCAGGAGACCACAGAACAGTCCACCCTGTACCTCATGGGTTTGTACTTGAGGAAGAGCACTGGAAGAACCACTGCCATGAATCGCTCTACGCAGATCCAGCACTGGAAGGTGGGACGTCCAACGTTCAGGACACCACGAGAGAAGAGGTCCAATGTCAAAATGTCTTTCTTGAAATGAGAAGCAATATACAACAAGGTGAAGAGGATCTCACAAGCGCTCAGATTAAGCGTGAACATCTCTGAGGCCATGGGACCGGCTACTCCGGTGAACACCAGCCACAGAACGCCCGCGTTGATGGGGAGTCCCAGGGCTGTGTTGACCGAGATGCAGGTGATGTCTAAAATATCCATGCTGCTGTAGTAGTGGGACGAAGCGTTTGATGCGTTCATTGTCCTGGCGAGACAGATTTGGAGAGACAGACAAATGGTCAAAGCAGAGACAAAGACAGAGGAACCTCTGGATAACAGGTATCCATGCATTGGACAGGATACTGTCTTTGACATTGGGACTGTGTCTCCTTAATGTGTGTCTCTATAGGGTGTCAGCATAGGCAGGAGATAGAACCCAAGCGCAGAGCCACAAGCAGAGAAGTTCAATAATGGTATTTATTGGAGCAGTAAAGCTTACAAGCAAAAGTAGTATACTGCATAACAGCAAAAACTCAGGATGTCCAAAAGCTAAACAGTTCAAAAATACGATAACAAAAATAACAAGGTCCAAAAAGCAAACCTCTCAATGAGTCCAATGTAGCAAGGTCCAAAATGCAAAATGTTTCAGAGGAATGAAACACTGGAAACAAAAACCTCAGGAGCATCACAGGGAACACAAAGGATGTACTGGCAATGTTTGTGTGGAATGAGTCCAGTCTTATGGGGAGCAGGATGATTGGAGAAGTGTCCTCAGGTGTGAAAGGGGCATGGCACTGTGGGGATAATGAGGGAGTGTGAGCAGGTGTGTGGCAAGGCCTGAGAGTTGGAATGTAATGTGGGAGTGGTTGACATGGAGACATGGTCTGTAGGGCGCCAGACCATGACAATAGGGAGCCAAATTATTGGCTTATGAATGCATCAAAAACCAAAAATATAAATGATTTCAAGTCTCCATTGGTTGAGTAATTGATAGAAAAAGTCACATCCCATATAATATACTAATTAAAACACCCACATAACATACCAATTAAAACACCTCTATAAGATACCAATTTCCTATACTTAGTCAAATCCGCACTGAAAACCCACCTGTTCACAATCGCATTCCCAAGCTGTTCCCAATGTGTTTTTAAAACTTGTTATATGCACTGTTGTTTTTTTTCTATTAAAGTTGTCCTTTTCTCTTGTTCCCCACAACACATGTAAAGCGTCTTTGAGTATCAAGAAAAGCGCTATATAAATCCCAGATATTATTATTATTATTATTATTATTATTAATTAAAACAGTCTCTATAACATACAGATTTAAACAATAAAATGTTAATTAAGACACTCTATAATACCAATTAAAGTACCTGTACAACATAACACTAACTAAAACATGTCTACAACATAATACTAATTAAAACACCTCTACAACAAAACACAAATTAAAACACCTGCATAACATCACACTATTTAAAACACCTGTATAACATCACACTAATTAAAACACCTGTATAACATCACACTAATTAAACACAGCTGTATAACATCACACTAATTAAACACACCTGTATAACATCACACTATTTAAACCACCTGTATAACATCACACTAATTAAACACACCTGTAAAACATCACACTATTTAAACCACCTGTATAACATCACACTATTTAAACCACCTGTATAACATCACACTAATTAAACACACCTGTATAACATCACACTATAATTAAAAACACCCCTATAACAACATAGTAATTAGAACACCTCTACGGCCTACAGTCATGTTAAATATAATATATTTAGAATCAGACCTTAACATGTGAAGTGCTGTTGTCTGGTGAGCTCTGCTGTGCACACAGGTGTTTATGGTCTGGTGATCTCTGCTGTTCACACAGGTGTTTATGGTCTGGTGATCTCTGCTGTTCACACAGGTGTTTGTGGTCTGGTGATCTCTGCTGTTCACACATGGGTCAAGTAACATCTGCTCATGTCCTATAGGCTGGATATGCAAAATAGTTATCATATACTGGCAGGGTATCAATCAAATTCCCATCCATCATCAGACACAAGTTACAACATATGAAAAGAAGATGGACATTTAAAGAAAACGTTGCAATGGCCCATCTGTCGCTGGCCATTACTCAGGCAGGCATATCACAGAGACAACAGTGGCATTGTGATTTTTATTTTATTTATTTTTTAACAAACTGAAGTATATTGAAACCTTGAAATCAAACAATAAATGTATGTCAACAATGAATGTACGAAATGCATGTCTGTCTGTCTGTCTGTCCGTATAGTTCACATAATGACTGTATCTCGATCGACTGTCCACTGTCTCCATTAGATATGGAAAGTGGTGCCTGCTAGACTTCATATACCATAGGCCTACATTTGATGCAAGTCCAGACGTGTCTCAGAATACATTGATAATATTTTGAATTCATCAATGTCACTTCAGTTTAACAACTTAGACCCCCAGTGCCGTCGCTACCTATACGCACAATACGCACTGCGAGTAGGGCAACAGGCCGAGGGGGGCAACAAAAAGTGCCAAAAAGTGCTAAGCTGACTGACCCTCATAATAACAATTCTGAGTAGGGCAACCAAATGTTCAGCTATACGTAGACCTTATACTTAGTCAAACGGACCTGAGTTAAACTGTACTTGGTGCGTTCTTTTTCAGCCTACAGCACACGTCTCTTCACCCAAAAATGTGCAGATCTAAAAGCTCACGTTAAGACTTTAGAAATTAAACAGCTAACGGTAAATAAAATACCATTAATACTAAATAAGTTTAATTATAAAAAACTCTAAATTATCTGAAAGCGGTAATTAAAAAGTGTTCTTTGGTTCCTGCAATGTGCTAGCAAGTAAAGTGCTCATTACACGCGCGTGCACGCACACACACACACACACACACACACACACACACACACACACGCACGCGCGCGCGCGCGCGCACGGGTCGCACGCACACACGGAAGTGCCATATAGGAAGCGCTGAAGGCATGCTGCGTTGCTG
The DNA here is from genome assembly GCF_964188405.1 of Protomyctophum parallelum. Lineage (NCBI taxonomy): Eukaryota > Metazoa > Chordata > Actinopteri > Myctophiformes > Myctophidae > Protomyctophum > Protomyctophum parallelum. The sequence continues at coordinate 31,778,159 of NC_139702.1, read as the reverse complement.
CCCAAGTGACGTCACGGTCACTCATATGCGACTCCTCCATGTCTCGATCTCGCTGTCACTCAAGGGACTTCGCAAGGAATCTCGGGGAAAATTGTGCCTTCAATTTTGACATGCCCCCCCCCCCAGAGCCGGAAGAGGCATCTACGTTTATATGTCTATAGTGGGCTGTGCCTGTGACATAAGGTAATGGAGATCTGTAACAAAAGGTTATGGTGAATATAGGCTATTGTAATAGTAACATAATAGGGAATGGTGAATATGCTGTCTCTTCACCACATGTGGCACAATAATAAGTATACTTCTCACTGCTTACATCTCAAACATTAAATGGTGCACTCTCCGAGTCTCCGTACTGGCATCCTTGAAATTGTTTAAAAAAAGACCCTACTCCCTGGAGTGCCAGTCATGAGGGAAAACAGGATTGACTTTGACTGCCTTTCCTTGTACCAACATCACACACACAAACACATTGACTTGCACTCACGTTTCTGCATCATTTAAGATTAAATGATATTAAATAAATCCATGCTTGGGAAATGAGAGGTGCAGGCGCTGGTGAAATAGCCTCTTAATTCTACAAAGGCTCTCAGCTTAGAAATCTAAATCCCAACTGTTTAATACTGTGTGCGCACGTGTTTGCACATGTGTTTGTGTGCAAGAGAGCATGCGTGAGTCCTGAGTTGTTAAGTCGTTTCATTTCTGGATGTGGTCCGGAAACAGAATTAGGGAGACAGTGAATATGTTTAGCGAAAATGTTCTGCATTTGCTCACAGAAATCTAATATCTTCTTCCCTCCCACTGCAAAGCGTTAAGCTGCTGATAGCCTGCCTGTTTACACTGTGTGTGTGTGTGTGTGTGTGTGTGTGTGTGTGTGTGTGTGTGTGTGTGTGTGTGTGTGTGTGTGTGTGTGTGTGTGTGTGTGTGTGCGTGCGTGCGTGCGTGCGTGTGTGTGTGTGTGCATGCGCATGCGTGCATGCGCATGCGTGCGTGCACGTGCGTGCGTGCGTGTGTGTGTGTGTGTGACACGACACTGCAGCAGTACAACACGCAACAGTAACAGTCGGCAACACACATACTGTACACACACAATCAAAAGCAGCAGGTGCTCAAGGGCTCGAGGACCTGGCAGACAGGGAGCAGTAGGCCTACAGGAGCTTAATGCTCTTCTCTGTGTAAATACTTTATACATTCTAGGCATTCAAATAGGCCATGTACTGTAGTTGATTCATTTCACAATTCACATCTACAACTACTAGTTTAAAGTTATTGTACGCCTACTATTGGGGGAGCCGATTGCCAAGGGCTGAAGGTGCGTACCACATATAGGCTTTGATGCCTGCTGCCGCATGCACCATTTCCTGTCTCTCTCCATGAAAGAAAATACCTAAAATGTATTGTTTTATAAAGTATAGGCTATACATTCCTTCTCCACGTATTTCAAAGCACAGTAGAGTGGAACTCCCATTAGCTTGTCACCGAACAAAAGCAGGGGTTTTCGCAGCTTTGACAAATCTCGCTGCGGTGGAAAAAGCTCCATGGACTTCACGTTGAAACTTGCCATGTTCAGCGTAACTTGCGTAAGACTATACCTAAATCAAACCCATGTGCATGCGTGTGTCAGGGGCGGAATCTGGAGGACCGTTTCATGACCAAATGAGGCCCCCATATATACCTAAGACATAATTATTGATACAGGCATATTGACACATAGTTTTGACTGTTCAATATCGCTCGCAGCCATTACTCTCGACAATTACGCGGCAAAACACCTCTCCTCATCCTGTCGTGAAAAAGTACATGCGTGATGAGAGAGTCAGACACACAACACTCTTTTTGCGTGTTCAACTCATGTGTCAATGGCCCATATTATACCCCCATCACACACCCTGCACTGATTATACAGCCACCATAATTTTGCGTAGTTTTTGATATGCAAATCGCCATGTCAGACAGCGTTTGATTGATTTTGTTAAACACACTGCTGAGTCAAATAACCCATGGCAGCTGAGGCACCAGGCCTGGAAATATTAACTACACTGTGTGTGTGTGTGTGTGTGTGTGTGTGTGTGTGTGTGTGTGTGTGTGTGTGTGTGTGTGTGTGTGTGTGTGTGTGTGTGTGTGTGTGTGACTAGTCGACTAGTAAATATCCCTAGAAGTGAAAGCCCTAGTGCGCACGCACGTGTGTGTGTGTGTCTGTGCATATGTCACTCTGTAACGTAGCTTGCAGGATGCTATTACAGTATAACAGTCTGCATCAGTGACCAAACAGGATAATTAATTTCTCCTGTTTGCTCTAATGCGTTCATTTCATCTGTTTGCTGTTATCTCTCCTTCCTCCCAGAGATGACTTGTGATTCAGCACACACACGCTTTACAGCACCATAATAAAATGTGCGCGCGTGTGCATGTGTGTGTGTGTGTGTGTGTGTGTGTGTGTGTGTGTGTGTGTGTGTGTGTGCGAATGTGTGCGTGTGCGAATGTGCGTGTGCGTACGCATGCACACTAAATGAGATGAATGCGTCCCGTCTATCTGTCCCAATTACACAGTGCTATAGAGGGGAGAAGAAACTGGCAGGAAAGATAGAAGGATGGAGAATGATGGAGGGAAAGATGTAACTCCACTGGAGAGGAAGATACAATAAATTACAGGTACATAATACATAAAACTGCTACTCTCTCTCAAATTCTAATTAAAATACTGAAATGTGTGTTGGCAAAGCATTTCAGGAAAAAGGAAATACACAATTGATAATGCAACACATAATACACTCACTGGCCACTATTAGACACACACTCTTTAGTCTTTACACATTCTTTAGTTTCACTGTTGCATTTACTGTAACAAAAATAAATACATTTTGAAAAGCTGGTGAAGTTTAGAGCTCTTTTGTGGCCTCAACATCCAATAATATCTTTTGCCACTGAATTATTCATTGACAGAAGCCTTTACATGAAATAACAGATATTGGCATATACCAGTATAAGAACAATATTTCAGGAGGACCTTATTGCTGCTAACATATGCATGATAGTCCCATTATTTTTTTGTTGTGCAGCCACTCCATTGCAGAGCTATGTGTGTCGCTGGGTCCGTCCCTGGCTGGCTGGCTGGGTCTGTCCGAGCACACACACACACACACACACACACACACACACACACACACACACACACACACACGCCGGAACCAGCCCGGCCCGGCCCCCTGGGCGCGTTCCTGGGGGTCTGGATGTTCCGGGGACCCCCTGGGGACTCCCACCACGGAGTTGCACCACTCAGTTCACACAGGTGTGATTTTTAACCACTTCATTGACGGGATCTCTTCCAGGCTCCCTCTACAGAGTCTACACCAAATCTCTGTGCAGAAAATAAAAAGAAACAGAAATTTACAAGCTCTTCTATTTTCTGCAAATGTTCACCCCAGAACATGGTAATCTATGAAGTGAGTTAAATTATTAAAACACCTTAAGACAAATTTGAAAAGTTTGAATTGAACACCATGGGACTCAAACTAGAGACTTTTGCATCCCCAGAAATGGTGAATTACTACACCACTATAGAGAACAATCGCTTTCCAAAAATCTAATTAGATGAGGCAATGACATCACATGACTGGAGTTCAGTCAGACAACTCACGAATAGATTTAACCAATATTTATTATAGAATGAGAATACCAAGTGTGCATATGATATTTATCTTGGCGTTCGGCTCTGCTGCATTTTCTCCCTGCTCGGCACGATTAAACACCATCATAAAACATAAAGAGATGCAATAAAACCCCCCATGTGGAACATAAATAACAGAGCCCACCGGTGGTTCTGGGGTGGTGGTGGGAGCAGACATCACATAACAACCAGGAACCATATGCAGAGGAAGGCAGGAAGAGCATGCAGTCTAGCAAAGATGGTCAATATGAAGATGGGCGAACTTTATTGGAGCCTAGAGAGGCAAAATGGTACACAAAGCCTACAAATGGTCTCCTAAATAAAGGCGTGGTTTGCTTCTCCGCTGCCAGTTTGAACAATATACTGTATCCTGATAATGACCTAAGCCTGAAGAAGTTAAACTTGTGGTTCTCAACATGAGGGGTCCTTGAGGGTGTTCAATGATTGATAGTTAGGAACAAAACTGACCATTATGGGTCTGTAGATTTAGTGTACAAATGAACCATTTGGATCCATACCAATATTTGGTATCATTTTGGTATAATTTGTGGCTCTCAGTTATGGTACCTTTTCAGGTGATTGAAATGATTTTTCATTTCAGTCTTGGTTGACAGCACCAGCACATTTGTGCTACATCACTTTTGAGACATCCAAACCACTTCATGTTTTGTGGATGTCATGTTATCTTTTTTTGTCAACAATTCCATCACCTTCTTTGGAGGATAAATGTGAGTTTGTGGCTTTGTGACCCTCACACACACACACACACGCACGCACGCACGCGCGCGCGCACACACACACACACACACACACACACACACACACACACACACACACACACACACACACACACACACACACACACACACACACACACACACACACACACACATTATTATGGATTACATAACAAGCGTAGCCTAGCAGAGGCTTTATGTTTTATGCTTTCGTGAGAGGCAGAGTCTTTGATGATATACTAAAAACAATAATCAACCTTACTAAAACACCTGCAGTGCTTGGACCCTGAATTAATAAATAAATGTTCAACGGCAACAACTACTGTGTAATAAAGAGAGGAACTGCAACTCTGCCGTACAGACAGTTATTATTTATTCCAAGTGTTTCTGCTTTTTGAAACAAGCCATGAGCACTGCACCTCAAGATCATAAACACACACCAATCAAACTGGTACCCCCTAACCCAAGTGCTGGCTTTCACTCAAACATAAAGCAATTAAAAGCATAGTAACGCTTCCTCAGGTGTGTGTGCACGTGTGTGTGTGTGTGTGTGTGTGTGTGTGTGTGTGTGTGTGTGTGTGTGTGTGTGTGTGTGTGGTGTGTGTGTGTGTGTGTGTGTGTGTGTGTGTGTGTGTGTGTGTGTGTGTGTGTGTGTGTGTGTTTGTGTGTACGTGTGTGTGTGTGTGTGTGTGTGTGTGTGTGTGTGTGTGTGTGTGTGTGTGTGTGTGTGTGTGTGTGTGTGTGTGTGTGTGTGTGTGTGTGTGTGTGTGTGTGTGTGTGTGTGTGTGTGTGTGTGTGTGAGAAATCCTGTCAAATGAGAGTAGAATTAGTAGGTTCTAAAAAGGTATCAGCTTGCAAAGCTTATCAATGTTAGGACATTCTGGTCTATAGTCATGACGTGCAGGTCTAGTGGCGAGATTTTCATGACGGGTCGATAATGGCTTCGACACGTCGTCTCGCAAAATACTGAGTCAATCACATCCCGAATCCTGACGAAAGTTTCTGCAAAACCTACTTCAAGATGCATACCACATGTTTGGATATTTGAGCGGTGCCTCCGCTATGTGTGTCCCTATCTGTGTATGTATGTATGTATGTGTGTATGTATGTATGTATGTGGGAGCCTGGGAGGGCGACTGTGGCTCAAGAGGTAGAGCAGGTCGTCCAATGATCCATGGGTCGGCGGTTCGAATCCCGGCTCCTCCTATCTACATGTCGAAGTGTCCTTGGGCAAGACACTGAACCGCAAATTGCTCCCGATGTGCTGTTTGGTATGTTGCATGGCTTCCGCTGCAATCGGTGTATGTATGTATGAATGATGGTTAAGGTTTAAAAATTAAATCCCAGACTACAATACCTTCATATATTCCAAAGTAAGGTTCCAAAGTAAGGTATGTATGTATGTATGTATGTATGTCCGAGCCATGGGCGCATTCCTGGGGGTCTGGATGTTCCGGGGACCCCCACACGGTAACTCCGTAATGTCTCAACCATTTCGGACACGGGGTGGCTCGCCAGAACCGGGCCGGCACCCTAGGCGTGTTCCTGGGTGTCTCATACGGTACTTTCTCGAAGAGTTTTTCCAAAAACAATCCAAGTGCAGTACAGTACAGAGCACAGTACACTACAATACAGTGCAGAGCACAGTAAAGTACAGTAACTATAACAATAAATGTATAGTTGCACCGCAGGTGTGATTTCTGTCCGAATTCATGGCTATAGAATGTGTGTTCAATAGCATGGGTCTCTGCATCTCTGCAACAGATAGGAAAATCCAGGTGCTTGCCAATTTCATCCAATCAGGAGAGAGTACCCATTCATCAGCTTCAATTGCATAGTGTTCCAGTTCCAATTTTGTCTGCTCATTACTTTGTTTCATCACTTTCACTTTCAATTTCAATTGTTCATCCTGTTGTTCTCTCTCCTGATTGCATAAAATTGGTGTCCTGACCTTACATTTCCTGTTTACCAAAGAGTTGGAGAGAATGGGAGACCCTTGTTACTGAACAAGCATCCTGTGGCAATAGAGGCGATCAGAATATAGAGCAATTTAACACTTATTTCAGCAACAACAAAACCACTTAGTGCACTGATTGTGTGCAACAAGGGCCGAGTCCACACAGGGCTGACGTTCAGTAGGTGAGGGTAAACTAGTGATTTTGGGCTGATTCTGGGTGATTTACTACTAACTATTCTGTAAGCTTCAAGCTTGTGTTCTGTGTGCGCCACTCAAACATCTCACCATGCCTTCACATAATGTAGCAACAGGAAAACGCACTCTAGTTGTGATACATGTTTAAATGGGGAATTGGATGTCAGAGTGATGTCATCCGTCTGGGCATCACAACTCTAAAAAGACCCAAATCACCTCATCAGATCTTTACGGTAATATTATTGAGATTACAGCAGTCTGCCGTCACCCAGGCGGATGCGTGCACGCCACCTCGCCTGTCAGGCCGAGGTTGCTTCTCGACCTCAGGGCGTCTTACTGGTTTTAATATACTGTATTGGCAAGCCTATAGCCAACTGCTGAAACCAGTGCAGCACTATGTGCCAATTCTGAGGGCCACAAATAGTAATAACATCGCATTGCTGATGACAGATGCAGACACTTTACACGTGCGCGCACACACACACACACACACACACACAATAGAAGATTTAAAAAACAGTAGCGAGTGAGCGAGCAATTGAGTGAGTGATGGTGTAAAAGTCACATTAAGGTTGCGCTGCAGTGAGGTTGGGGGGCAGATTATCATTTGGATGAAAGCTCCAATGTCTCCTCAACTCATTAAAACGTGATTAGACAAATCTCTGCATCCGCTCTCACAGACACTGATGAGAGAGAAGTGGTGGCCTGTGCGTGCAGCCATTTCACTTGGGTTTAGTCTCATGCCCAGATCTCTCTGATCCCAGAGTCTCATGTCCCCAATGTCAATTACCTCTGCCCTCTAAAACAAGGCTTTGTCCAATTGCACTAGCTGCTCAGGCCCAGCTCTGCTAATGACGTGCTGTCATGCCTATATACTCAGGGTGATAGGTCTCTAAGTGGGGCCAGCTATAGCTATAGCAATGAAACCTTTGAACAGGCATAACTCATGCCTCGTTTGGCCAAAAGCCATGGCACTTGTTTCCACATGTGCCTTGGGGAACATGGGGAACACATCGGTCACTTTGACCAGTAAGCTCCGCCCTCAGATTTTCTGCCATTCTGAGCAGTTTGAAAAACGCTTAAACCTGATTTTCTGCCTGGATCTTTCAGCAATTTGCGTGAAACGTTCTACACACTAGTCAAAAGTCATAGCCCATAGACATAACATATTCGCAAAAACGGACTGCACGGTTAAGCCAGAACTGTGACATTTGGCAGAAGGAGAAGAAATAAAACGTACAAATAAAATAAGGGACCCATAGGCCCTTCAGGTTTGGCCCATTATTATAACAATAAGACTAAACTGTGACGCAAATGTCACAGACTGTATCTTCCTCCTATCTGTTCTGTTTCTTGTCTTTCCCTAATTAACTCATTCTAGCTTTTTCTTTTTTTTTCAAAAGCCCACACCGACAATCACGTGGTTTCACGTGTGTTGTATTTCTCATTTTACAATAGATAGCTCTCTTCAATAAGCTATGATTCACCATTCGAGTCCAGTTGAAACCAGTGTGTCGCCGCAATAAGCGGTGTGTTGCCCCAACTGGAAACGGTTAGTGGCGTGACGTCAGGCCACGACGTCACCTCATCCTATAAAGTATAGCACAGAAGACAGATCATGGCAGTTTTCTAGAGAGGGCAGAGGAGAGAAGCGCCACATCTAAGACTAGGATGAACTCAGAGTACCAGTGTCAGGGAAGACCGACCAAGGGTGCCAGTTCAGTAAGGAGAAGATCAATATAATATACATAATCATAATAATACATAATCATATACAAATATACATAATCATACATAAAAAGGGGTACTCGCATCTACACCGCGAGCTCCACCCCACCAGAGACGATATCCAGGGATTCGTCTCTACACCAATCCATCCTGTCCTGGCCCCGCGGGCTCGCGCTCCGACCATGACGACCGTCACCTCCCCCCAGGCCTCGGCAGTCCGGGCCGCCAACGCTCGTGACTACGAGGCTTGTGGGGCGAGGCCAAAGACAATCGACAAGCCCTACCAGCCACAGGAAAACCTCTCTCCAACAGGGCCGCCCACGGAGGAGTCTTTCCCCACTTCAGTGGCCAGACCACAATCCCCTCCTAGGCGCGCAGCACCCGCTGTCACGTCCAACAGTGGAGTCGACCGTCTCTCCACACGGCCCTGGGACGAGGAGGGAGAGAAGGAGGAATTCCCGTCCTACTACAGGCTGTACGACGAAGACCCTGTCACCCTAGACAAGGTCGTGGAAAAGGTGGACGAGGACGGAGATAGTTCCCCTCCTCTACAGCCAACCATGGCAGCTCCTACGAGCGGATCTTCTCACGCAAGCGGGACAAGAGATCTTCCACCCTTGCCCCAAGAACCTAGACCTATGGGTCTGGCCCGTGAGAGGCTAAGGCTGACTGAGGCTGGTCTCCCTCCGAATGTTGTCGCAACTATTCAGAAGGCCAGAGCCCAGTCAACAATGACCCGCTACGACACAGCCTGGGGCGTGTTCGAGCAGTGGTGCTCAGAACGACCTAACCAGGTTATCCCTTTCCAAGCTTCAGTAATTGACATTCTGACATTCCTGCAGGAATTCCTAGACAGAGGTCTAGGCCTCTCCTCAGTGAAAATCCACTCATCAGCCATCTCGGCTTGCCATGTGGGCGTTAACAACCAGACGGTATGGAGACATCCGCTGGTAAAACAGTTTGTGAAGAGTGTACGCAGGGAACACAGGGTCGACAGACCCCTTGTCCCCTCTTGGGATAAATGTCACTAGTCCTCGGGGCTCTAACCGATGAGCCCTTCGAGCCACTGCAGACGGCTGACCTAAAATGTCTTACTCTAAAGACAGCCCTCCTAGTCGCCCTGACGACCGCTAAGAGGGTCAGCGATCTACACACACTTTCGACCACTCCAGAGTGCATGAGATTCGACGACAGGTCAACCAAGGTCACCATTAAAGCAAACCCAGCCTTCTTACCAAAGAACGCTTTCTCAGTTTGCGTACCGGTGGATCTACAGGCTTTCCACCCTCCTCCCTTCGCTACTGAAGAGGACAGGAGGCTGAACTGCCTTTGTCCAGTGAGAGCGCTCCGCACTTACATGGACAGAACAGGCCCCTCAAGGATAGGTCTTCCTAACTGTTCATATCCTGGGGTGACAGAACCAGGGGAAAGCCCGTCACAAAGGTCACTATCTCAAACTGGATAGTGCAGGCCATTCGTCTGGCCTACACCACTCAGGGGTGAAACCCCCGCTAACGCTAAAGGCTCATTCCACAAGAGGCATGGCAACATCCTGGGCACTCCACAAGGGTGCCTCAATCCAGCATGTCTGCACAGCGGCAAGCTGGTTCTCCTCCTCGACCTTCGCCACATACTACAACCTAGATGTAGCAGTGCCCTCCTTAGCGCACGCGGCCTTGGGAGCAGCTGCACCATAAATGGACTCTGATCAAGTCCATGGCACAAGAGCTCTAGAGGAGATGAGGCAACGCCCCTCCTCCCTCTATAGAAACCCAGGCTACCTGGGGCAGTCTCCGCCCTACCCCAGTTAGCCGCCCCGGGAGGACACTGACAGTCTAAGACTGTCACCTTCCAGCCTGTGGGGCCGGGCTACAAACCTATGGTTTATCCCCAGCCCTTATTTATCCTCAAGTCCTAGGACTCACTGGCTAGTTCAGGATACGGGGGAGTTCATAAGGTCCCATAGAGCGAAATATTTCGCGAACACAACTTAAAAGAACATGAAGGTTACTTCAGTAACCATGGTTCTTTAAGTAAGTGAGCGAAATATTTCGCTGAACACCCTTCTGTCTTGCTCTTTGGCAGAAGGAAAAAGTGTTCGAGTGGCTTGGTGACGTAGGCACAGGCCTTATATACCCTGAGGCTCTGAGCGCCTGACGTCACCAGTCTTAAACCCACAGTACATAATCATGTCCTGTGAGGAGTTCATAAATGAAATTCTGCACATCGATTTCGGAACGAAACCTCCCATAGAGCGAAATATTTCGCTCACTTACTTAAAGAACCATGGTTACAGAAGTAACCTTCATGGTTATAGCCCATGGTTAAAAAAAAAAAAAGTTATCCTCATTTTTCATAATTTTTTACCATGGGCTATATAGCCCATACCGTACGGCATACTATAGCACGCCGTTTTTCATCATTTTTGAGGATGTGGAGAAAAAAATTTAGAAAAAACGAGCCCATCGTTTTTTGAAATTTAGATTTTTTTTTTATCTTGGTTTTTCATACTTTTTGACCATGGGCTATACCCCATACCGTACGGCATACTATAGCACGCCGTTTTTCATAATTTTTGAGGATTAAAAAAAAAAAAAAACGATGTGTTATAACCCATCGTTTTTTTATTTTTTTATTTATTTTTTTAAATCCTCGTTTATCATCATTTTTGACCATCCCATTGAGCAATTGCTGGCTATTAGACGTGTGTCTAAAAATGGGATAAAAAACGTCTAAAAATAGAAGTCTAAAAAACGTCTAAAAATAGACGTGTTTTAGACGTCTATTTGTACTATAGCCCATACCGTACAGCATACTATAGCACGCCGTATTTCATCATTTTTGAGGATTAAAAAAAAACAAAAAAAAGAACGATGGGTTTAAAATGGGATAAAACACGTCTAAAAATAGACGTGTTTTAGACATCTATTTTTAGACGTTTTTTATCCCATTTTTAGACGCTCGTCTAATAGCCCATATCGTACGCTTTTTCATCACGCTTTTTCATCACGCTTTTTCATCACGCTTTTCCGTCACGCTTTTTCATCACGCTTTTTCATCACGTTTTTTCATCACGCTTTTCCGTCACGCTTTTTCATCACGCTTTTTCATCACGCTTTTTCATCACGTTTTTCATCTCGCTTTTTCATCACGCTTTTTCATCACGCTTTTCATCACGCTTTCATCACGCTTTTTCATCACGCTTTTTCATCACGCTTTTTCATCACGCTTTTCCGTCACGCTTTTTCTTCACGCTTTTTCATCACGCTTTTTCATCACGCTTTTTCATCACGCTTTTTCATCATGCTTTTCTGTCACGCTTTTTCATCACGCTTTTTCATCACGTTTTTCCGTCACGCTTTTCCGTCACGCTTTTCCGTCACGCTTTTTCATCACGTTTTCTCATCACGCTTTTTCGTCACGCTTTTTCGTCACGCTTTTCCGTCACGCTTTTTCATCACGCTTTTTCATCACGCTTTTTCATCATGCTTTTCCATCACGCTTTTTCAGCACGCTTTTCCGTCACGCTTTTTCGTCACGCTTTTTCGTCACGCTTTTTCGTCACGCTTTTCCATCACGCTTTTTCATCACGCTTTTTCATCACGCTTTTCCGTCACGCTTTTCCATCACGTTTTTTCATCATGCTTTTTCATCACGCTTTTCCATCACGCTTTTCCGTCACGCTTTTTCATCACGCTTTTCCGTCACGTTTTTCATCACGCTTTTCCGTCACGCTTTTTCATCACGTTTTTCATCACGCTTTTCCGTCACGCTTTTCCATCACGTTTTTTCATCATGCTTTTTCATCACGCTTTTCCGTCACGCTTTTTCATCACGCTTTTTCATCACGCTTTTTCATCACGCTTTTTCATCACGCTTTTTCATCACGCTTTTCCATCACGCTTTTTCATCACGCTTTTTCATCACGCTTTTTCATCACGCTTTTATCACGCTTTTTCATCACGCTTTTCATCACGCTTTTTCATCACGTTTTTTCATCACGTTTTTCCGTCACGCTTTTCCGTCACGCTTTTCCGTCACGCTTTTCCATCACGTTTTTTCATCATGCTTTTTCATCACGCTTTTCCGTCACGCTTTTTCATCACGCTTTTTCGTCACGCTTTTCCGTCACGCTTTTTCGTCACGCTTTTTCATCACGCTTTTTCATCACGCTTTTTCGTCACGCTTTTTCGTCACGCTTTTTCGTCACGCTTTTCCGTCACGCTTTTCCGTCACGCTTTTCCATCACGTTTTTTCATCATGTTTTTTCATCACGCTTTTTCGTCACGCTTTTCCGTCACGCTTTTTCATCACGCTTTTTCATCACGCTTTTTCATCACGCTTTTTCGTCACGCTTTTCCGTCACGCTTTTTCATCACGCTTTTTCATCACGCTTTTTCATCACGCTTTTTCATCACGCTTTTCCGTCACGCTTTTTCATCACGCTTTTTCATCACGCTTTTTCATCACGTTTTTCATCATGCTTTTCCGTCACGCTTTTTCATCACGCTTTTTCATCACGCTTTTTCATCACCCTTTTCATCACGCTTTTTCATCACGCTTTTTTATTTTTTCACCACGTTTTTTCAAAAAGAAGATTTTTTATCCCATTTTTAGACCCTCGTCTAATAGCCCATACCGTAAATATTTTTACATTTTTAAGTTTATACGTTTATACGTTTTTACGTTTTACGTTTTTACGTTTTAAGTTTTTACGTTTTTACGTTTTTACGTTTTTACGTTTTACGTGTTTACATTTGACGTTTTTACGTTTTTACGTTTTTACGTTTTACGTTTTTACGTTTTTACGTTTTTACGTTTTACGTTTTTACGTTTTTACGTTTTTACGTTTTACGTTTTTACGTTTTACGTTTTTACGTTTTACGTTTTACGTTTTACGTTTTTATGTTTTACGTTTTTACGTTTTTACGTTTTGCGTTTTACACTTTACGTTGTTTTACGTTTTTACGTTTTACGTTTTTACGTTTTACGTTTTTACGTTTTTACGTTTTTACGTTTTTACGTTTTACGTTTTACGTTTTACGTTTTTACGTTTTACGTGTTTACATTTTTACGTTTTAAGTTTTTACGGTTTTACGTTTTACGGACCGATGTCCATGTGTGTTGGTTCCCTCAGTGGGGACGTCCTGGTGACCGGTGTCCATGTGTTCAATTCAATTCAATTCAATTCAATTTTATTATAGTGTCAAATCACAACAAGTTGTCTCAAGACACTTTACAACCAACAAAGATCCACCCAGAGCAAGCAATATTGCGAATTTGCGACAATGGCAACGAAAAACTCCCCTTTAGGAGAGGAGAAAACGTCAGGCAGAACCCGACTCTGGGGTGGGCGGCCATCTGCCTCGACCGTGTCGGGGGGGGGGGGGTAGAGGGAGAGAGAGAGAGATAGACAGAGAGAAATAGACAGAAATAGACAGGTGGGCTCCGTGGAGGGGTCTGGTCCACATCTGGTCCACATCTGGTCGAGCTCTGTGAGGCCGGGTCCAGGTCACACTTCTGGTGGGCTCCATGAAGAGGCCTGATCCACGGTCACGCTCATTCAGTCAGTTGGGGGTTAGTATTAGAGGTCCACAGAACTGCGACGGGGAGGACGAAAAGAGACTCCGGGGAGAGATTCCCCGGATGTTGGATTAGTGGCAGGCCTTACTGGAGCCTATATAGTGTATATTACAAGTACTGCTGGGAGACAGACCCACACAACAATGTACGACCATGGTATCCAGCCAGACTTGGAGACAACTCTAGCTATAGGCTTTGTCGTAGAGAAAGGTTTTCAACCTAGTCTTGAATGTGCAGAGCGTGTCAGCCCCACGGACCGAAGCCGGGAGAAGGTTCCACAGCTGAGGTGCCTGGGACCTAAACGCCCTGCCTCCTATTGTAACTTTTGATATTTTTGGAACAGTAAGCATTTTTGCATACTGTAGACGCACTGGTGTTCTATTTGGTTTGTAAGGATCAATGAGATCTTTGAGATATTGTGGTGCCTGACCATTGAGAGCTTTGTAGGTAAGAAGAAGAATTTTGAACTCTATTCTGTGTTTGACAGGGAGCCAGTGTAGAGAGGCCAGTGAAGGAGTGATATGGTTTCTTCTTCTGGTACCTGTCAGCACACGCGCCGCAGCATTTTGAACTAGCTGTAGGCTTTTCAGAGACTTACCTGGGCAGCCTGATAATAGCGAGTTGCAGTAGTCCAGCCTTGAGGTAACAAATGCGTGGACAAGTTTTTCTGCGTCTATTTTGGACAGGATGTGCCTAACCTTTGCAATATTTCGCAGGTGAAAAAAGGCAGTCTTTGAGATTTGTTTGATGTGCGATTTGAAAGACATATCTTGATCAAAGGTAACTCCCAGATTCTTTACAGTGGCCTTGGAGGCCAAGGTAATGCCATCTAGAGAAAAGTTCTCATCGGCTAGCTTGTGTGTGTGTTGGTACCCTCAGTGGGAACGTCCTGGTGACCGGTGTCCATGTGTGTTGGTTCCCTCAATGGGACGTCCTGGTGACCGGTGTCCGTGTGTGTTGGTTTTACGTTTTACGTTTTTACGTTTTACGTTTTTACGTTTTACGTTTTACGTTTTTACGTTTTTACGTTTTTACGGACCGGTGTCCATGTGTGTTGGTTCCCTCAGTGGGGACGTCCTGGTGACCGGTGTCCATGTGTGTTGGTACCCTCAGTGGGAACGTCCTGGTGACCGGTGTCCATGTGTGTTGGTTCCCTCAATGGGACGTCCTGGTGACCGGTGTCCGTGTGTGTTGGTTCCCTCAGTGGGACGTCCTGGTGACCGGTGTCCATGTGTGTTGGTTCCCACAGACGGCACCAGTTTGCTGCTGGCTGGGAGCTCCTGGTGTCTTTGGCAGTTGTCCTGCGAGTCTCATTCTCCTGGCTGCTCACCCTGAATAACGAAAGAACCTGTAAATGACAACACAAAAACTAAGGCACTGGTGTCGTGCTTCTGGTTTACCGGAACGGGGTGCAACTCCCTGCAGTGCCCTGCTCAATGTGTTGTATTTACATGGTTCATTGGTCCATGGTCTCAGAGGTCATCGCTATAGTCTTCATCATTGTTGAGGATTTAAAAAAAGGTGAAAATCGAGGAAAAGCGAAAGGCTATAGTCCATGGTCACGGTATGCATACTGGTCAAGGTCATTTATACTGGTCAAGGTCATTTATACTGGTGAAGGTCATTTATACTGGTGAAGGTCATTCATACTGGTCAAGGTCATTTATACTTGTCAAGGTCATTAGTCCATGGTCTCGGAGGGCATACAATAATAGTATGTCGTTTTTCACGATGTCGGAGCATGGGCTATAGCCCATATCGTAGGGCATACTATAGCACGCCGTTTTTCTACATTTTTGAGGATTTAAAAAAAAATCAAAATAAAAAAAAACATGGGTTATAGCCCATCGTTTTTCGAATTTTCTTATTTTATTTTTAACATCGTTTTTCATCATTTTTGAACATGGGCTATAACCCCTACCATACGGCATACTATAGCACGCCGTTTTTCATCATTTTTGAGGATTTGAAAAAAATTCTAAATAAAAAAAAACATGGGTTATAGCCCATCGTTTTTTGAATTTTTGAAGAAAAAAAATAACCTCGTTTTTCATCGTTTTTGAACATGGGCTATAGCCCCTACCGTACGGCAAACTATAGCACGCCGTTTTTCATCATTTTTGAGGATTTGAAAAAAAAATAAAAAAAATAAAAAAACATGGGTTATAGCCCATCGTTTTTTGAATTTTTGGAAAAAGAATTTAACGTCGTTTTTCATAATTTTTGAACATGGGCTATAGCCCCTACCGTACGGCATACTATAGCACGCCGTTTTTCATCATTTTTGAGGATTTGAAAAAAAAATAAAAAAAATAAAAAAACATGGGTTATAGCCCATCGTTTTTTGAATTTTTGGAAAAAGAATTTAACGTCGTTTTTCATAATTTCTGAACATGGGCTATAGCCCCTACCGTACGGCATACTATAGCACGCCGTTTTTCATCATTTTTGAGGATTTGAAAAAAATATAACAAAAATAAAAAAACATGGGTTATAGCCCATCGTTTTTTGAATTTTTGAAAAAATAATTTAACGTCGTTTTTCATCATTTTTGAACATGGGCTATAGCCCCTGACGTACGGCATACTATAGCACGCCGTTTTTCATCATTTTTGAGGATTTGAAAATAAAATCAAAATTTAAAAAAACATGGGTTATAGCCCATCGTTTTTTGAATTTTTGAAAAAAAGAATTACCTCGTTTTTCATCATTTTTGAACATGGGCTATATCCCCTACCGTACGGCATACTATAGCACGCCATTTTTCATCATTTTTGAGGATTTGAAAAAAAATCAAAATTTCAAAAAACATGGGGTATAGCCCATCGTTTTTTGAATTTTTGAAAAAAAAAAGTAACCTCGTTTATCATCATTTTTGAACATGGGCTATAGCCCCTACCGTAGGGCATACTATAGCACGCCGTTTTTCATCATTTTTGAGGATTTGAAAAAAATTCAAAATTTAAAAAAACATGGGTTATAGCCCATCGTTTTTTGAATTTTTGAATTTATTTTTAACCTCGTTTTTCATCATTTTTGAACATGGGTTATAACCCCTACCATACGGCATACTATAGCACGCAGTTTTTCATCATTTTTGAGGATTTGAAAAAAAATCAAAAAAAAAAAAAACATGGGTTATAGCCCATCGTTTTTTGAATTTTTGATTTTTTTTTTAACCTTGTTTTTCATCATTTTTGAACATGGGCTATAGCCCCTACCGTATGGCATACTATAGCACGCCGTTTTTCATCATTTTTGAGGATTTGAAAAAAAATCAAATTTTCAAAAAACATGGGTTATAGCCCATCGTTTTTTGAATTTTAGATAAAAAAAATTACCTCGTTTTTCATCATTTTTGAACATGGGCTATAGCCCCTGACGTACGGCATACTATAGCACGCCGTTTTTCATCATTTTTGAGGATTTGAAAATAAAATCAAAATTTCAAAAACATGGGTTATAGCCCATCGTTTTTTGAATTTTTGAAAAAAAGAATTACCTCGTTTTTCATCATTTTTGAACATGGGCTATATCCCCTACCGTACGGCATACTATAGCACGCCGTTTTTCATCATTTTTGAGGATTTGAAAAAAAATCAAAATTTCAAAAAACATGGGGTATAGCCCATCGTTTTTTGAATTTTTGGGAAAAAAAATAACCTCGTTTATCATCATTTTTGAACATGGGCTATAGCCCCTACCGTACGGCATACTATAGCACGCCGTTTTTCATCATTTTTGAGGATTTGAAAAAAAATCAAAATTTAAAAAAACATGGGTTATAGCCCATCGTTTTTTGAATTTTTGAAAAAAAAAAATAACATAGTTTTTTGAATTTTTGAACATGGGCTATAGCCCCTACCGTACGGCATACTATAGCACCCCATTTTTCATCATTTTTGAGGATTTGAAAAAAAATCCAAATTTAAAAAAACATGGGTTATAGCCCATCGTTTTTTGAATTTTTGAAAAAAAAGATTTACCTCGTTTTTCATCATTTTTGAACATGGGCTATAGCCCCTACCGTACGGCATACTATAGCACGCCGTTTTTCATCATTTTTGAGGATTTGAAAAAATTCAAAAAATTCAAAAAACATGGGTTATAGCCCATCGTTTTTTGAATTTTAGATATTTTTTTTTACCTCGTTTTTCATCATTTTTTAACATGGGCTATAGCCCCTACCGTATGGCATACTATAGCACGCCGTTTTTCATCATTTTTGAGGATTTGAAAAAATTTAAAAATTAAAAAAAACATGGGTTATAGCCCATCGTTTTTTTAATTTTTTAATTTATTTTTAACCTCGTTTTTCATCATTTTTGAACATGGGTTATAACCCCTACCATACGGCATACTATAGCACGCAGTTTTTCATCATTTTTGAGGATTTGAAAAAAAATCAAAAAAAAAAAAAACATGGGTTATAGCCCATCGTTTTTTGAATTTTTGATTTTTTTTTTAACCTTGTTTTTCATCATTTTTGAACATGGGCTATAGCCCCTACCGTATGGCATACTATAGCACGCCGTTTTTCATCATTTTTGAGGATTTGAAAAAAATTCAAATTTTCAAAAAACATGGGTTATAGCCCATCGTTTTTTGAATTTTAGATAAAAAAAATTACCTCGTTTTTCATCATTTTTGAACATGGGCTATAGCCCCTGACGTACGGCATACTATAGCACGCCGTTTTTCATCATTTTTGAGGATTTGAAAATAAAATCAAAATTTCAAAAACATGGGTTATAGCCCATCGTTTTTTGAATTTTTGAAAAAAAGAATTACCTCGTTTTTCATCATTTTTGAACATGGGCTATATCCCCTACCGTACGGCATACTATAGCACGCCATTTTTCATCATTTTTGAGGATTTGAAAAAAAATCAAAATTTCAAAAAACATGGGGTATAGCCCATCGTTTTTTGAATTTTTGGGAAAAAAAATAACCTCGTTTATCATCATTTTTGAACATGGGCTATAGCCCCTACCGTACGGCATACTATAGCACGCCGTTTTTCATCATTTTTGAGGATTTGAAAAAAATTCAAAATTTAAAAAAACATGGGTTATAGCCCATCGTTTTTTGAATTTTTGAAAAAAAAAAATAACATAGTTTTTTGAATTTTTGAACATGGGCTATAGCCCCTACCGTACGGCATACTATAGCACCCCATTTTTCATCATTTTTGAGGATTTGAAAAAAAATCCAAATTTAAAAAAACATGGGTTATAGCCCATCGTTTTTTGAATTTTTGAAAAAAAAGATTTACCTCGTTTTTCATCATTTTTGAACATGGGCTATAGCCCCTACCGTACGGCATACTATAGCACGCCGTTTTTCATCATTTTTGAGGATTTGAAAAAATTCAAAAAATTCAAAAAACATGGGTTATAGCCCATCGTTTTTTGAATTTTAGATATTTTTTTTTACCTCGTTTTTCATCATTTTTGAACATGGGCTATAGCCCCTACCGTATGGCATACTATAGCACGCCGTTTTTCATCATTTTTGAGGATTTGAAAATAAAATCAAAATTTCAAAAAACATGGGTTATAGCCCATCGTTTTTTGAATTTTTGAAAAAAAGAATTACCTCGTTTTTCATCATTTTTGAACATGGGCTATATCCCCTACCGTACGGCATACTATAGCACGCCGTTTTTCATCATTTTTGAGGATTTGAAAAAAATTCAAAATAAAAAAAAACATGGGTTATAGCCCATCGTTTTTTGAATTTTTGATTTTTTTTAACCTTGTTTTTCATCATTTTTGAACATGGGCTATAACCCCTACCATACGGCATACTATAGCACGCCGTTTTTCATCATTTTTGAGGATTTGAAAAAAATTCAAAATAAAAAAAAACATGGGTTATAGCCCATCGTTTTTTGAATTTTTGATTTTTTTTTAACCTTGTTTTTCATCATTTTTGAACATGGGCTATAGCCCTTACCGTACGGCATACTATAGCACGCCGTTTTTCATCATTTTTGAGGATTTAAAAAAAATTCTAATTTTTAAAAAACATGGGTTATAGCCCATCGTTTTTTGAATTTTTGAAAAAAAAGATTTACCTCGTTTTTCATCATTTTTGAACATGGGCTATAGCCCCTACCATACGGCATACTATAGCACGCCGTTTTTCATCATTTTTGAGGATTTGAAAAAAAATCTAATTTTCAAAAAACATGGGTTATAGCCCATCGTTTTTTGAATTTTAGATATTTTTTTTTACCTCGTTTTTCATCATTTTTGAACATGGGCTATAGTCCCTGACGTACGGCATACTATAGCACGCCGTTTTTCATCATTTTTGAGGATTTGAAAATAAAATCAAAATTTCAAAAAACATGGGTTATAGCCCATCGTTTTTTGAATTTTTGAAAAAAAGAATTACCTCGTTTTTCATCATTTTTGAACATGGGCTATATCCCCTACCGTACGGCATACTATAGCACGCCGTTTTTCATCATTTTTGAGGATTTGAAAAAAAATCAAAATTAAAAAAAACATGGGTTATAGCCCATCGTTTTTTGAATTTTTGAAAAAAAAGATTTACCTCGTTTTTCATCATTTTTGAACATGGGCTATAGCCCCTACCGTACGGCATACTATAGCACGCCGTTTTTCATCATTTTTGAGGATTTGAAAAAATTTAAAAAATTAAAAAAACATGGGTTATAGCCCATCGTTTTTTTAATTTTTGATTTTTTTTTAACCTTGTTTTTCATCATTTTTGAACATGGGCTATAGCCCCTACCGTATGGCATACTATAGCACGCCGTTTTTCATCATTTTTGAGGATTTGAAAAAAATTAAAATTTTCAAAAAACATGGGTTATAGCCCATCGTTTTTTGAATTTTAGATATTTTTTTTTACCTCGTTTTTCATCATTTTTGAACATGGGCTATAGCCCCTGACGTACGGCATACTATAGCACCCCATTTTTCATCATTTTTGAGGATTTGAAAATAAAATCAAAATTTCAAAAAACATGGGTTATAGCCCATCGTTTTTTGAATTTTTGAAAAAAAAGAATTACCTCGTTTTTCATCATTTTTGAACATGGGCTATATCCCCTACCGTACGGCATACTATAGCACCCCATTTTTCATCATTTTTGAGGATTTGAAAAAAAATCCAAATTTAAAAAAACATGGGTTATAGCCCATCGTTTTTTGAATTTTTGAAAAAAAAGATTTACCTCGTTTTTCATCATTTTTGAACATGGGCTATAGCCCCTACCGTACGGCATACTATAGCACGCCGTTTTTCATCATTTTTGAGGATTTGAAAAAATTTAAAAAATTCAAAAAACATGGGTTATAGCCCATCGTTTTTTGAATTTTTGAATTTTTTTTTACCTCGTTTTTCATCATTTTTGAACATGGACTATAGCCCCTACCGTACGGCATACTATAGCACGCCGTTTTTCATCATTTTTGAGGATTTGAAAAAAATTCAAAATTTCAAAAAACATGGGTTATAGCCCATCGTTTTTTGAATTTTTGAATTTATTTTTTAACCTCGTTTTTCATCATTTTTGAACATGGGCTATAGCCCCTACCATACGGCATACTATAGCACGCCGTTTTTCATCATTTTTGAGGATTTGAAAAAAAATCAAAATAAAAAAGAACATGGGTTATAGCCCATCGTTTTTTGAATTTTTGAAAGAAAAATAATTACCTCGTTTTGCATAATTTTTTAACATGGGCTATAGCCCCTACCGTACGGCATACTATAGCACGCCGTTTTTCATCATTTCTGAGGATTTGAAAAAAATTCAAAATTTCAAAAAACATGGATTATAGCCCATCGTTTTTTTTTTTTTCGTTTTTTTTTTACCTCGTTTTTCATCATTTTTGAACATGGGCTTTGGCCCTACCGTACGGCATACTATAGCACGCCGTTTTTCATCATTTTTGAGGATTTGAAAAAAATTTAAAATTTAAAAAAACATGGGTTATAGCCCATCGTTTTTTGAATTTTTGAAAAAAAAAAATAACATAGTTTTTTGAATTTTTGAACATGGGCTATAGCCCCTACCGTACGGCATACTATAGCACCCCATTTTTCATCATTTTTGAGGATTTGAAAAAAAATCCAAATTTAAAAAAACATGGGTTATAGCCCATCGTTTTTTGAATTTAAAAAAAAAAAGATTTACCTCGTTTTTCATCATTTTTGAACATGGGCTATAGCCCCTACCGTACGGCATACTATAGCACGCCGTTTTTCATCATTTTTGAGGATTTGAAAAAATTTAAAAAATTAAAAAAACATGGGTTATAGCCCATCGTTTTTTGAATTTTTGATTTTTTTTTAACCTTGTTTTTCATCATTTTTGAACATGGGCTATAGCCCCTACCGTATGGCATACTATAGCACGCCGTTTTTCATCATTTTTGAGGATTTGAAAAAAATTCAAATTTTCAAAAAACATGGGTTATAGCCCATCGTTTTTTGAATTTTAGATATTTTTTTTTACCTCGTTTTTCATCATTTTTGAACATGGGCTATAGCCCCTGACGTACGGCATACTATAGCACGCCGTTTTTCATCATTTTTGAGGATTTGAAAATAAAATCAAAATTTAAAAAAACATGGGTTATAGCCCATCGTTTTTTGAATTTTTGAAAAAAAGAATTACCTCGTTTTTCATCATTTTTGAACATGGGCTATATCCCCTACCGTACGGCATACTATAGCACCCCATTTTTCATCATTTTTGAGGATTTGAAAAAAAATCCAAATTTAAAAAAACATGGGTTATAGCCCATCGTTTTTTGAATTTTTGAAAAAAAAGATTTACCTCGTTTTTCATCATTTTTGAACATGGGCTATAGCCCCTACCGTACGACATACTATAGCACGCCGTTTTTCATCATTTTTGAGGATTTGAAAAAAATTCAAAATAAAAAAAAACATGGGTTATAGCCCATCGTTTTTTGATTTTTTGATTTTTTTTAACCTTGTTTTTCATCATTTTTGAACATGGGCTATAACCCCTACCATACGGCATACTATAGCACGCCGTTTTTCATCATTTTTGAGGATTTGAAAAAAATTCAAAATAAAAAAAAACATGGGTTATAGCCCATCGTTTTTTGAATTTTTGATTTTTTTTTAACCTTGTTTTTCATCATTTTTGAACATGGGCTATAGCCCTTACCGTACGGCATACTATAGCACGCCGTTTTTCATCATTTTTGAGGATTTAAAAAAATTTCAAAATTTTAAAAAACATGGGTTATAGCCCATCGTTTTTTGAATTTTTGAAAAAAAAGATTTACCTCGTTTTTCATCATTTTTGAACATGGGCTATAGCCCCTACCATACGGCATACTATAGCACGCCGTTTTTCATCATTTTTGAGGATTTGAAAAAAAATCAAATTTTCAAAAAACATGGGTTATAGCCCATCGTTTTTTGAATTTTAGATATTTTTTTTTACCTCGTTTTTCATCATTTTTGAACATGGGCTATAGCCCCTGACGTACGGCATACTATAGCACGCCGTTTTTCATCATTTTTGAGGATTTGAAAATAAAATCAAAATTTCAAAAAACATGGGTTATAGCCCATCGTTTTTTGAATTTTTGAAAAAAAGAATTACCTCGTTTTTCATCATTTTTGAACATGGGCTATATCCCCTACCGTACGGCATACTATAGCACGCCGTTTTTCATCATTTTTGAGGATTTGAAAAAAAATCTAAATTAAAAAAAACATGGGTTATAGCCCATCGTTTTTTGATTTTTTGATTTTTTTTAACCTTGTTTTTCATCATTTTTGAACATGGGCTATAACCCCTACCATACGGCATACTATAGCACGCCGTTTTTCATCATTTTTGAGGATTTGAAAAAAATTCAAAATAAAAAAAAACATGGGTTATAGCCCATCGTTTTTTGAATTTTTGATTTTTTTTTAACCTTGTTTTTCATCATTTTTGAACATGGGCTATAGCCCTTACCGTACGGCATACTATAGCACGCAGTTTTTCATCATTTTTGAGGATTTAAAAAAAATTCAAAATTTTAAAAAACATGGGTTATAGCCCATCGTTTTTTGAATTTTTGAAAAAAAAGATTTACCTCGTTTTTCATCATTTTTGAACATGGGCTATAGCCCCTACCATACGGCATACTATAGCACGCCGTTTTTCATCATTTTTGAGGATTTGAAAAAAAATCAAATTTTCAAAAAACATGGGTTATAGCCCATCGTTTTTTGAATTTTAGATTTTTTTTTTTACCTCGTTTTTCATCATTTTTGAACATGGGCTATAGCCCCTGACGTACGGCATACTATAGCACGCCGTTTTTCATCATTTTTGAGGATTTGAAAATAAAATCAAAATTTCAAAAAACATGGGTTATAGCCCATCGTTTTTTGAATTTTTGAAAAAAAGAATTACCTCGTTTTTCATCATTTTTGAACATGGGCTATATCCCCTACCGTACGGCATACTATAGCACGCCGTTTTTCATCATTTTTGAGGATTTGAAAAAAAATCAAAATTTAAAAAAACATGGGTTATAGCCCATCGTTTTTTGAATTTTTGAAAAAAAAGATTTACCTCGTTTTTCATCATTTTTGAACATGGGCTATAGCCCCTACCGTACGGCATACTATAGCACGCCGTTTTTCATCATTTTTGAGGATTTGAAAAAATTAAAAAAATTAAAAAAACATGGGTTATAGCCCATCGTTTTTTGAATTTTTGAATTTTTTTAACCTTGTTTTTCATCATTTTTGAACATGGGCTATAGCCCCTACCGTATGGCATACTATAGCACGCCGTTTTTCATCATTTTTGAGGATTTGAAAAAAATTCAAATTTTCAAAAAACATGGGTTATAGCCCATCGTTTTTTGAATTTTAGATATTTTTTTTTACCTCGTTTTTCATCATTTTTGAACATGGGCTATAGCCCCTGACGTACGGCATACTATAGCACGCCGTTTTTCATCATTTTTGAGGATTTGAAAATAAAATCAAAATTTCAAAAAACATGGGATATAGCCCATCGTTTTTTGAATTTTTGAAAAAAAGAATTACCTCGTTTTTCATCATTTTTGAACATGGGCTATATCCCCTACCGTACGGCATACTATAGCACCCCATTTTTCATCATTTTTGAGGATTTGAAAAAAAATCCAAATTTAAAAAAACATGGGTTATAGCCCATCGTTTTTTGAATTTTTGAAAAAAAAGATTTACCTCGTTTTTCATCATTTTTGAACATGGGCTATAGCCCCTACCGTACGGCATACTATAGCACGCCGTTTTTCATCATTTTTGAGGATTTGAAAAAAATTCAAAATTTCAAAAAACATGGGTTATAGCCCATCGTTTTTTGAATTTTTGAATTTATTTTTTAACCTCGTTTTTCATCATTTTTGAACATGGGCTATAGCCCCTACCATACGGCATACTATAGCACGCCGTTTTTCATCATTTTTGAGGATTTGAAAAAAAATCAAAATAAAAAAAAACATGGGTTATAGACCATCGTTTTTTGAATTTTTGAAAGAAAAATAATTACCTCGTTTTTCATAATTTTTTAACATGGGCTATAGCCCCTACCGTACGGCATACTATAGCACGCCGTTTTTCATCATTTCTGAGGATTTGAAAAAAATTCAAAATTTCAAAAAACATGGATTATAGCCCATCGTTTTTTTTTTTTTTTCTTTTTTTTTTTACCTCGTTTTTCATCATTTTTGAACATGGGCTTTGGCCCTACCGTACGGCATACTATAGCACGCCGTTTTTCATCATTTTTGAGGATTTGAAAAAAAATTAAAATTTAAAAAAACATGGGTTATAGCCCATCGTTTTTTGAATTTTTGAAAAAAAAAAATAACATAGTTTTTTGAATTTTTGAACATGGGCTATAGCCCCTACCGTACGGCATACTATAGCACCCCATTTTTCATCATTTTTGAGGATTTGAAAAAAAATCCAAATTAAAAAAAACATGGGTTATAGCCCATCGTTTTTTGAATTAAAAAAAAAAAAAGATTTACCTCGTTTTTCATCATTTTTGAACATGGGCTATAGCCCCTACCGTACGGCATACTATAGCACGCCGTTTTTCATCATTTTTGAGGATTTGAAAAAATAAAAAAAATAAAAAAACATGGGTTATAGCCCATCGTTTTTTGAATTTTTGATTTTTTTTTAACCTTGTTTTTCATCATTTTTGAACATGGGCTATAGCCCCTACCGTATGGCATACTATAGCACGCCGTTTTTCATCATTTTTGAGGATTTGAAAAAAATTCAAATTTTCAAAAAACATGGGTTATAGCCCATCGTTTTTTGAATTTTAGATATTTTTTTTTACCTCGTTTTTCATCATTTTTGAACATGGGCTATAGCCCCTGACGTACGGCATACTATAGCACGCCGTTTTTCATCATTTTTGAGGATTTGAAAATAAAATCAAAATTAAAAAAAACATGGGTTATAGCCCATCGTTTTTTGAATTTTTGAAAAAAAGAATTACCTCGTTTTTCATCATTTTTGAACATGGGCTATATCCCCTACCGTACGGCATACTATAGCACCCCATTTTTCATCATTTTTGAGGATTTGAAAAAAAATCCAAATTTAAAAAAACATGGGTTATAGCCCATCGTTTTTTGAATTTTTGAAAAAAAAGATTTACCTCGTTTTTCATCATTTTTGAACATGGGCTATAGCCCCTACCGTACGGCATACTATAGCACGCCGTTTTTTATCATTTTTGAGGATTTGAAAAAATTTAAAAAATTCAAAAAACATGGGTTAGGTATAGCCCATCGTTTTTTGAAATTTTGAATTTTTTTTAACCTCGTTTTTCATCATTTTTGAACATGGACAATAGCCCCTACCGTACGGCATACTATAGCACGCCGTTTTTCATCATTTTTGAGGATTTGAAAAAAATTCTAAATTTCAAAAAACATGGGTTATAGCCCATCGTTTTTTGAATTTTTGAATTTATTTTTTAACCTCGTTTTTCATCATTTTTTAACATGGGCTATAGCCCCTACCATACGGCATACTATAGCACGCCGTTTTTCATCATTTTTGAGGATTTGAAAAAAAATCAAAATAAAAAAAACATGGGTTATAGCCCATCGTTTTTTGAATTTTTGAAAGAAAAATAATTACCTCGTTTTTCATAATTTTTTAACATGGGCTATAGCCCCTACCGTACGGCATACTATAGCACGCCGTTTTTCATCATTTCTGAGGATTTGAAAAAAATTCAAAATTTCAAAAAACATGGATTATAGCCCATCGTTTTTTTTTTTTTTTTTTTTTTTTTTACCTCGTTTTTCATCATTTTTGAACATCGGCTTTGGCCCTACCGTACGGCATACTATAGCACGCCGTTTTTCATCATTTTTGAGGATTTGAAAAAAAATCAAAATTTCAAAAAACATGGGTTATAGCCCATCGTTTTTTGAATTTTTGAAAAAAAAGATTTACCTCGTTTTTCATCATTTTTGAACATGGGCTATAGCCCCTACCGTACGGCATACTATAGCACGCCGTTTTTCATCATTTTTGAGGATTTGAAAAAAAATCTAAATTAAAAAAAACATGGGTTATAGCCCATCGTTTTTTTGAATTTTTGAATTTATTTTTTAACCTCGTTTTTCATCATTTTTGAACATGGGCTATAGCCCCTACCATACGGCATACTATAGCACGCCGTTTTTCATCATTTTTGAGGATTTGAAAAAAAATCGAAATAAAAAAAAACATGGGTTATAGCCCATCGTTTTTTGAATTTTTGAAAGAAAAATAATTACCTCGTTTTTCATAATTTTTTAACATGGGCTATAGCCCCTACCGTACGGCATACTATAGCA
Source organism: Protomyctophum parallelum (assembly GCF_964188405.1). Classification (NCBI taxonomy): domain Eukaryota; kingdom Metazoa; phylum Chordata; class Actinopteri; order Myctophiformes; family Myctophidae; genus Protomyctophum; species Protomyctophum parallelum. The sequence goes on along the minus strand of NC_139702.1, from coordinate 31,750,412 downwards.
CGCCGTTTTTCATCATTTCTGAGGATTTGAAAAAAATTCAAAATTTCAAAAAACATGGATTATAGCCCATCGTTTTTTTTTTTTTTTTTTTTTTTTTTACCTCGTTTTTCATCATTTTTGAACATGGGCTTTGGCCCTACCGTACGGCATACTATAGCACGCCGTGTTTCATCATTTTTGAGGATTTGAAAAAAATTAAAAATTTAAAAAAACATGGGTTATAGCCCATCGTTTTTTGAATTTTTGAAAAAAAAAAATAACATAGTTTTTTGAATTTTTGAACATGGGCTATAGCCCCTACCGTACGGCATACTATAGCACCCCATTTTTCATCATTTTTGAGGATTTGAAAAAAAATCCAAATTAAAAAAAACATGGGTTATAGCCCATCGTTTTTTGAATTTAAAAAAAAAAAGATTTACCTCGTTTTTCATCATTTTTGAACATGGGCTATAGCCCCTACCGTACGGCATACTATAGCACGCCGTTTTTCATCATTTTTGAGGATTTGAAAAAATTTTAAAAATAAAAAAAACATGGGTTATAGCCCATCGTTTTTTGAATTTTTGATTTTTTTTTAACCTTGTTTTTCATCATTTTTGAACATGGGCTATAGCCCCTACCGTATGGCATACTATAGCACGCCGTTTTTCATCATTTTTGAGGATTTGAAAAAAATTCAAATTTTCAAAAAACATGGGTTATAGCCCATCGTTTTTTGAATTTTAGATATTTTTTTTTACCTCGTTTTTCATCATTTTTGAACATGGGCTATAGCCCCTGACGTACGGCATACTATAGCACGCCGTTTTTCATCATTTTTGAGGATTTGAAAATAAAATCAAAATTTCAAAAAACATGGGTTATAGCCCATCGTTTTTTGAATTTTTGAAAAAAAGAATTACCTCGTTTTTCATCATTTTTGAACATGGGCTATATCCCCTACCGTACGGCATACTATAGCACCCCATTTTTCATCATTTTTGAGGATTTGAAAAAAAAATCCAAATTTAAAAAAACATGGGTTATAGCCCATCGTTTTTTGAATTTTTGAATTTATTTTTTAACCTCGTTTTTCATCATTTTTGAACATGGGCTATAGCCCCTACCATACGGCATACTATAGCACGCCGTTTTTCATCATTTTTGAGGATTTGAAAAAAAATCAAATTTTCAAAAAACATGGGTTATAGCCCATCGTTTTTTGAATTTTAGATATTTTTTTTTACCTCGTTTTTCATCATTTTTGAACATGGGCTATAGCCCCTGACGTACGGCATACTATAGCACGCCGTTTTTCATCATTTTTGAGGATTTGAAAATAAAATCAAAATTTCAAAAAACATGGGTTATAGCCCATCGTTTTTTGAATTTTTGAAAAAAAGAATTACCTCGTTTTTCATCATTTTTGAACATGGGCTATATCCCCTACCGTACGGCATACTATAGCACGCCGTTTTTCATCATTTTTGAGGATTTGAAAAAAAATCAAAATTTAAAAAAACATGGGTTATAGCCCATCGTTTTTTGAATTTTTGAAAAAAAAGATTTACCTCGTTTTTCATCATTTTTGAACATGGGCTATAGCCCCTACCGTACGGCATACTATAGCACGCCGTTTTTCATCATTTTTGAGGATTTGAAAAAATTTAAAAAATTCAAAAAACATGGGTTATAGCCCATCGTTTTTTGAATTTTTGATTTTTTTTAACCTTGTTTTTCATCATTTTTGAACATGGGCTATAGCCCCTACCGTATGGCATACTATAGCACGCCGTTTTTCATCATTTTTGAGGATTTGAAAAAAATTCAAATTTTCAAAAAACATGGGTTATAGCCCATCGTTTTTTGAATTTTAGATATTTTTTTTTACCTCGTTTTTCATCATTTTTGAACATGGGCTATAGCCCCTACCGTACGGCATACTATAGCACGCCGTTTTTCATCATTTTTGAGGATTTGAAAAAAAATCAAAATTTAAAAAAACATGGGTTATAGCCCATCGTTTTTTGAATTTTTGAAAAAAAAGATTTACCTCGTTTTTCATCATTTTTGAACATGGGCTATAGCCCCTACCGTACGGCATACTATAGCACGCCGTTTTTCATCATTTTTGAGGATTTGAAAAAATTTAAAAAATTCAAAAAACATGGGTTATAGCCCATCGTTTTTTGAATTTTTGATTTTTTTTAACCTTGTTTTTCATCATTTTTGAACATGGGCTATAGCCCCTACCGTATGGCATACTATAGCACGCCGTTTTTCATCATTTTTGAGGATTTGAAAAAAATTCAAATTTTCAAAAAACATGGGTTATAGCCCATCGTTTTTTGAATTTTAGATATTTTTTTTTACCTCGTTTTTCATCATTTTTGAACATGGGCTATAGCCCCTGACGTACGGCATACTATAGCACGCCGTTTTTCATCATTTTTGAGGATTTGAAAATAAAATCAAAATTTCAAAAAACATGGGTTATAGCCCATCGTTTTTTGAATTTTTGAAAAAAAGAATTACCTCGTTTTTCATCATTTTTGAACATGGGCTATATCCCCTACCGTACGGCATACTATAGCACCCCATTTTTCATCATTTTTGAGGATTTGAAAAAAAATCCAAATTTAAAAAAACATGGGTTATAGCCCATCGTTTTTTGAATTTTTGAAAAAAAAGATTTACCTCGTTTTTCATCATTTTTGAACATGGGCTATAGCCCCTACCGTACGGCATACTATAGCACGCCGTTTTTCATCACTTTTGAGGATTTGAAAATTTTTTAAAAATTCAAAAAACATGGGTTATAGCCCATCGTTTTTTGAATTTTTGAATTTTTTTTAACCTCGTTTTTCATCATTTTTGAACATGGACTATAGCCCCTACCGTACGGCATACTATAGCACGCCGTTTTTCATCATTTTTGAGGATTTGAAAAAAATTCAAAATTTCAAAAAACATGGGTTATAGCCCATCGTTTTTTGAATTTTTGAATTTATTTTTTAACCTCGTTTTTCATCATTTTTGAACATGGGCTATAGCCCCTACCATACGGCATACTATAGCACGCCGTTTTTCATCATTTTTGAGGATTTGAAAAAAAATCAAAATAAAAAAAAACATGGGTTATAGCCCATCGTTTTTTGAATTTTTGAAAGAAAAATAATTACCTCGTTTTTCATAATTTTTTAACATGGGCTATAGCCCCTACCGTACGGCATACTATAGCACGCCGTTTTTCATCATTTCTGAGGATTTGAAAAAAATTCAAAATTTCAAAAAACATGGATTATAGCCCATCGTTTTTTTTTTTTTTTTTTTTTTTTTTACCTCGTTTTTCATCATTTTTGAACATGGGCTTTGGCCCTACCGTACGGCATACTATAGCACGCCGTTTTTCATCATTTTTGAGGATTTGAAAAAAATTTAAAATTTAAAAAAACATGGGTTATAGCCCATCGTTTTTTGAATTTTTGAAAAAAAAAAATAACATAGTTTTTTGAATTTTTGAACATGGGCTATAGCCCCTACCGTACGGCATACTATAGCACCCCGTTTTTCATCATTTTTGAGGATTTGAAAAAAAATCCAAATTTAAAAAAACATGGGTTATAGCCCATCGTTTTTTGAATTAAAAAAAAAAAAAGATTTACCTCGTTTTTCATCATTTTTGAACATGGGCTATAGCCCCTACCGTACGGCATACTATAGCACGCCGTTTTTCATCATTTTTGAGGATTTGAAAAAATTAAAAAAATAAAAAAAACATGGGTTATAGCCCATCGTTTTTTGAATTTTTGATTTTTTTTTAACCTTGTTTTTCATCATTTTTGAACATGGGCTATAGCCCCTACCGTATGGCATACTATAGCACGCCGTTTTTCATCATTTTTGAGGATTTGAAAAAAATTTAAAATTTAAAAAAACATGGGTTATAGCCCATCGTTTTTTGAATTTTTGAAAAAAAAAAATAACATAGTTTTTTGAATTTTTGAACATGGGCTATAGCCCCTACCGTACGGCATACTATAGCACCCCATTTTTCATCATTTTTGAGGATTTGAAAAAAAATCCAAATTTAAAAAAACATGGGTTATAGCCCATCGTTTTTTGAATTAAAAAAAAAAAAAGATTTACCTCGTTTTTCATCATTTTTGAACATGGGCTATAGCCCCTACCGTACGGCATACTATAGCACGCCGTTTTTCATCATTTTTGAGGATTTGAAAAAATAAAAAAAATAAAAAAAACATGGGTTATAGCCCATCGTTTTTTGAATTTTTGATTTTTTTTTTAACCTTGTTTTTCATCATTTTTGAACATGGGCTATAGCCCCTACCGTATGGCATACTATAGCACGCCGTTTTTCATCATTTTTGAGGATTTGAAAAAAATTCAAATTTTCAAAAAACATGGGTTATAGCCCATCGTTTTTTGAATTTTAGATATTTTTTTAACCTTGTTTTTCATCATTTTTGAACATGGGCTATAGCCCCTACCGTATGGCATACTATAGCACGCCGTTTTTCATCATTTTTGAGGATTTGAAAAAAATTCAAATTTTCAAAAAACATGGGTTATAGCCCATCGTTTTTTGAATTTTAGATATTTTTTTTTACCTCGTTTTTCATCATTTTTGAACATGGGCTATAGCCCCTGACGTACGGCATACTATAGCACGCCGTTTTTCATCATTTTTGAGGATTTGAAAAAATTAAAAAAATTAAAAAAACATGGGTTATAGCCCATCGTTTTTTGAATTTTAGATATTTTTTTTTACCTCGTTTTTCATCATTTTTGAACATGGGCTATATCCCCTACCGTACGGCATACTATAGCACCCCATTTTTCATCATTTTTGAGGATTTGAAAAAAAATCAAAATTTAAAAAAACATGGGTTATAGCCCATCGTTTTTTGAATTTTTGAAAAAAAAGATTTACCTCGTTTTTCATCATTTTTGAACATGGGCTATAGCCCCTACCGTACGGCATACTATAGCACGCCGTTTTTCATCACTTTTGAGGATTTGAAAAAATTTAAAAAATTCAAAAAACATGGGTTATAGCCCATCGTTTTTTGAATTTTTGAATTTTTTTTAACCTCGTTTTTCATCATTTTTGAACATGGACTATAGCCCCTACCGTACGGCATACTATAGCACGCCGTTTTTCATCATTTTTGAGGATTTGAAAAAAATTCAAAATTTCAAAAAACATGGGTTATAGCCCATCGTTTTTTGAATTTTTGAATTTATTTTTTAACCTCGTTTTTCATCATTTTTGAACATGGGCTATAGCCCCTACCATACGGCATACTATAGCACGCCGTTTTTCATCATTTTTGAGGATTTGAAAAAAAATCAAAATAAAAAAAAACATGGGTTATAGCCCATCGTTTTTTGAATTTTTGAAAGAAAAATAATTACCTCGTTTTTCATAATTTTTTAACATGGGCTATAGCCCCTACCGTACGGCATACTATAGCACGCCGTTTTTCATCATTTCTGAGGATTTGAAAAAAATTCAAAATTTCAAAAAACATGGATTATAGCCCATCGTTTTTTTTTTTTTTTTTTTTTTTTTTACCTCGTTTTTCATCATTTTTGAACATGGGCTTTGGCCCTACCGTACGGCATACTATAGCACGCCGTTTTTCATCATTTTTGAGGATTTGAAAAAAATTTAAAATTTAAAAAAACATGGGTTATAGCCCATCGTTTTTTGAATTTTGAAAAAAAAAAATAACATAGTTTTTTGAATTTTTGAACATGGGCTATAGCCCCTACCGTACGGCATACTATAGCACCCCATTTTTCATCATTTTTGAGGATTTGAAAAAAAATCCAAATTTAAAAAAACATGGGTTATAGCCCATCGTTTTTTGAATTAAAAAAAAAAAAAGATTTACCTCGTTTTTCATCATTTTTGAACATGGGCTATAGCCCCTACCGTACGGCATACTATAGCACGCCGTTTTTCATCATTTTTGAGGATTTGAAAAAATTAAAAAATTAAAAAAAACATGGGTTATAGCCCATCGTTTTTTGAATTTTTGATTTTTTTTTAACCTTGTTTTTCATCATTTTTGAACATGGGCTATAGCCCCTACCGTATGGCATACTATAGCACGCCGTTTTTCATCATTTTTGAGGATTTGAAAAAAAATCCAAATTTAAAAAAACATGGGTTATAGCCCATCGTTTTTTGAATTTTTGAAAAAAAAAAATAACATAGTTTTTTGAATTTTTGAACATGGGCTATAGCCCCTACCGTACGGCATACTATAGCACCCCATTTTTCATCATTTTTGAGGATTTGAAAAAAAATCCAAATTTAAAAAAACATGGGTTATAGCCCATCGTTTTTTGAATTAAAAAAAAAAAAAGATTTACCTCGTTTTTCATCATTTTTGAACATGGGCTATAGCCCCTACCGTACGGCATACTATAGCACGCCGTTTTTCATCATTTTTGAGGATTTGAAAAAATAAAAAAAATAAAAAAAACATGGGTTATAGCCCATCGTTTTTTGAATTTTTGATTTTTTTTTAACCTTGTTTTTCATCATTTTTGAACATGGGCTATAGCCCCTACCGTATGGCATACTATAGCACGCCGTTTTTCATCATTTTTGAGGATTTGAAAAAAATTCAAATTTTCAAAAAACATGGGTTATAGCCCATCGTTTTTTGAATTTTAGATATTTTTTTACCTCGTTTTTCATCATTTTTGAACATGGGCTATAGCCCCTGACGTACGGCATACTATAGCACGCCGTTTTTCATCATTTTTGAGGATTTGAAAATAAAATCAAAATTTCAAAAAACATGGGTTATAGCCCATCGTTTTTTGAATTTTTGAAAAAAAGAATTACCTTGTTTTTCATCATTTTTGAACATGGGCTATATCCCCTACCGTACGGCATACTATAGCACCCCATTTTTCATCATTTTTGAGGATTTGAAAAAAAATCCAAATTAAAAAAAACATGGGTTATAGCCCATCGTTTTTTGAATTTTTGAATTAATTTTTTAACCTCGTTTTTCATCATTTTTTAACATGGGCTATAGCCCCTACCATACGGCATACTATAGCACGCCGTTTTTCATCATTTTTGAGGATTTGAAAAAAAAATCAAAATAAAAAAAAACATGGGTTATAGCCCATCGTTTTTTGAATTTTTGAATTAATTTTTTAACCTCGTTTTTCATCATTTTTTAACATGGGCTATAGCCCCTACCATACGGCATACTATAGCACGCCGTTTTTCATCATTTCTGAGGATTTGAAAAAAATTCAAAATTTCAAAAAACATGGATTATAGCCCATCGTTTTTTTTTTTTTTTTTTTTTTTTTTACCTCGTTTTTCATCATTTTTGAACATCGGCTTTGGCCCTACCGTACGGCATACTATAGCACGCCGTTTTTCATCATTTTTGAGGATTTGAAAAAAAATCAAAATTTCAAAAAACATGGGTTATAGCCCATCGTTTTTTGAATTTTTGAAAAAAAAGATTTACCTCGTTTTTCATCATTTTTGAACATGGGCTATAGCCCCTACCGTACGGCATACTATAGCACGCCGTTTTTCATCATTTTTGAGGATTTGAAAAAAAATCTAAATTAAAAAAAACATGGGTTATAGCCCATCGTTTTTTGAATTTTTGAATTTATTTTTTAACCTCGTTTTTCATCATTTTTGAACATGGGCTATAGCCCCTACCATACGGCATACTATAGCACGCCGTTTTTCATCATTTTTGAGGATTTGAAAAAAAATCAAAATAAAAAAAAACATGGGTTATAGCCCATCGTTTTTTGAATTTTTGAAAGAAAAATAATTACCTCGTTTTTCATAATTTTTTAACATGGGCTATAGCCCCTACCGTACGGCATACTATAGCACGCCGTTTTTCATCATTTCTGAGGATTTGAAAAAAATTCAAAATTTCAAAAAACATGGATTATAGCCCATCGTTTTTTTTTTTTTTCTTTTTTTTTTTACCTCGTTTTTCATCATTTTTGAACATGGGCTTTGGCCCTAACGTACGGCATACTATAGCACGCCGTTTTTCATCATTTTTGAGGATTTGAAAAAAATAAAAAATTTAAAAAAACATGGGTTATAGCCCATCGTTTTTTGAATTTTTGAAAAAAAAAAATAACATAGTTTTTTGAATTTTTGAACATGGGCTATAGCCCCTACCGTACGGCATACTATAGCACCCCATTTTTCATCATTTTTGAGGATTTGAAAAAAAATCCAAATTTAAAAAAACATGGGTTATAGCCCATCGTTTTTTGAATTAAAAAAAAAAAAGATTTACCTCGTTTTTCATCATTTTTGAACATGGGCTATAGCCCCTACCGTACGGCATACTATAGCACGCCGTTTTTCATCATTTTTGAGGATTTGAAAAAATTAAAAAAATTAAAAAAACATGGGTTATAGCCCATCGTTTTTTGAATTTTTGATTTTTTTTTAACCTTGTTTTTCATCATTTTTGAACATGGGCTATAGCCCCTACCGTATGGCATACTATAGCACGCCGTTTTTCATCATTTTTGAGGATTTGAAAAAAATTCAAATTTTCAAAAAACATGGGTTATAGCCCATCGTTTTTTGAATTTTAGATATTTTTTTTTACCTCGTTTTTCATCATTTTTGAACATGGGCTATAGCCCCTGACGTACGGCATACTATAGCACGCCGTTTTTCATCATTTTTGAGGATTTGAAAATAAAATCAAAATTTCAAAAAACATGGGTTATAGCCCATCGTTTTTTGAATTTTTGAAAAAAAGAATTACCTCGTTTTTCATCATTTTTGAACATGGGCTATATCCCCTACCGTACGGCATACTATAGCACCCCATTTTTCATCATTTTTGAGGATTTGAAAAAAAAATCCAAATTTAAAAAAACATGGGTTATAGCCCATCGTTTTTTGAATTTTTGAAAAAAAAGATTTACCTCGTTTTTCATCATTTTTGAACATGGGCTATAGCCCCTACCGTACGGCATACTATAGCACGCCGTTTTTCATCATTTTTGAGGATTTGAAAAAAAATCTAAATTAAAAAAAACATGGGTTATAGCCCATCGTTTTTTGATTTTTTGATTTTTTTTAACCTTGTTTTTCATCATTTTTGAACATGGGCTATAACCCCTACCATACGGCATACTATAGCACGCCGTTTTTCATAATTTTTGAGGATTTGAAAAAAATTCAAAATAAAAAAAAACATGGGTTATAGCCCATCGTTTTTTGAATTTTAGATTTTTTTTTTACCTTGTTTTTCATCATTTTTGAACATGGGCTATAGCCCTTACCGTACGGCATACTATAGCACGCCGTTTTTCATCATTTTTGAGGATTTAAAAAAATTTAAAAATTAAAAAAAACATGGGTTATAGCCCATCGTTTTTTGAATTTTTGAAAAAAAAGATTTACCTCGTTTTTCATCATTTTTGAACATGGGCTATAGCCCCTACCATACGGCATACTATAGCACGCCGTTTTTCATCATTTTTGAGGATTTGATAAAAAATCAAATTTTCAAAAAACATGGGTTATAGCCCATCGTTTTTTGAATTTTAGATATTTTTTTTTACCTCGTTTTTCATCATTTTTGAACATGGGCTATAGCCCCTGACGTACGGCATACTATAGCACGCCGTTTTTCATCATTTTTGAGGATTTGAAAATAAAATCAAAATTTCAAAAAACATGGGTTATAGCCCATCGTTTTTTGAATTTTTGAAAAAAAGAATTACCTCGTTTTTCATCATTTTTGAACATGGGCTATATCCCCTACCGTACGGCATACTATAGCACGCCGTTTTTCATCATTTTTGAGGATTTGAAAAAAAATCTAAATTAAAAAAAACATGGGTTATAGCCCATCGTTTTTTGATTTTTTGATTTTTTTTAACCTTGTTTTTCATCATTTTTGAACATGGGCTATAACCCCTACCATACGGCATACTATAGCACGCCGTTTTTCATCATTTTTGAGGATTTGAAAAAAATTCAAAATAAAAAAAAACATGGGTTATAGCCCATCGTTTTTTGAATTTTTGATTTTTTTTTAACCTTGTTTTTCATCATTTTTGAACATGGGCTATAGCCCTTACCGTACGGCATACTATAGCACGCCGTTTTTCATCATTTTTGAGGATTTAAAAAAAATTCAAAATTTTAAAAAACATGGGTTATAGCCCATCGTTTTTTGAATTTTTGAAAAAAAAGATTTACCTCGTTTTTCATCATTTTTGAACATGGGCTATAGCCCCTACCATACGGCATACTATAGCACGCCGTTTTTCATCATTTTTGAGGATTTGAAAAAAAATCAAATTTTCAAAAAACATGGGTTATAGCCCATCGTTTTTTGAATTTTAGATATTTTTTTTTACCTCGTTTTTCATCATTTTTGAACATGGGCTATAGCCCCTGACGTACGGCATACTATAGCACGCCGTTTTTCATCATTTTTGAGGATTTGAAAAAATTAAAAAAATTAAAAAAACATGGGTTATAGCCCATCGTTTTTTGAATTTTTGATTTTTTTTAACCTTGTTTTTCATCATTTTTGAACATGGGCTATAGCCCCTACCGTATGGCATACTATAGCACGCCGTTTTTCATCATTTTTGAGGATTTGAAAAAAATTCAAATTTTCAAAAAACATGGGTTATAGCCCATCGTTTTTTGAATTTTAGATATTTTTTTTTACCTCGTTTTTCATCATTTTTGAACATGGGCTATAGCCCCTGACGTACGGCATACTATAGCACGCCGTTTTTCATCATTTTTGAGGATTTGAAAATAAAATCAAAATTTCAAAAAACATGGGTTATAGCCCATCGTTTTTTGAATTTTTGAAAAAAAGAATTACCTCGTTTTTCATCATTTTTGAACATGGGCTATATCCCCTACCGTACGGCATACTATAGCACCCCATTTTTCATCATTTTTGAGGATTTGAAAAAAAATCCAAATTTAAAAAAACATGGGTTATAGCCCATCGTTTTTTGAATTTTTGAAAAAAAAGATTTACCTCGTTTTTCATCATTTTTGAACATGGGCTATAGACCCTACCGTACGGCATACTATAGCACGCCGTTTTTCATCATTTTTGAGGATTTGAAAAAATTAAAAAAATTAAAAAAACATGGGTTATAGCCCATCGTTTTTTGAATTTTTGATTTTTTTTTAACCTTGTTTTTCATCATTTTTGAACATGGGCTATAGCCCCTACCGTATGGCATACTATAGCACGCCGTTTTTCATCATTTTTGAGGATTTGAAAAAAATTCAAATTTTCAAAAAACATGGGTTATAGCCCATCGTTTTTTGAATTTTAGATATTTTTTTTTACCTCGTTTTTCATCATTTTTGAACATGGGCTATAGCCCCTGACGTACGGCATACTATAGCACGCCGTTTTTCATCATTTTTGAGGATTTGAAAATAAAATCAAAATTTCAAAAAACATGGGTTATAGCCCATCGTTTTTTGAATTTTTGAAAAAAAGAATTACCTCGTTTTTCATCATTTTTGAACATGGGCTATATCCCCTACCGTACGGCATACTATAGCACCCCATTTTTCATCATTTTTGAGGATTTGAAAAAAAAATCCAAATTTAAAAAAACATGGGTTATAGCCCATCGTTTTTTGAATTTTTGAAAAAAAAGATTTACCTCGTTTTTCATCATTTTTGAACATGGGCTATAGCCCCTACCGTACGGCATACTATAGCACGCCGTTTTTCATCATTTTTGAGGATTTGAAAAAAAATCTAAATTAAAAAAAACATGGGTTATAGCCCATCGTTTTTTGATTTTTTGATTTTTTTTAACCTTGTTTTTCATCATTTTTGAACATGGGCTATAACCCCTACCATACGGCATACTATAGCACGCCGTTTTTCATAATTTTTGAGGATTTGAAAAAAATTCAAAATAAAAAAAAACATGGGTTATAGCCCATCGTTTTTTGAATTTTTGATTTTTTTTTTACCTTGTTTTTCATCATTTTTGAACATGGGCTATAGCCCTTACCGTACGGCATACTATAGCACGCCGTTTTTCATCATTTTTGAGGATTTAAAAAAATTTAAAAATTTAAAAAAACATGGGTTATAGCCCATCGTTTTTTGAATTTTTGAAAAAAAAGATTTACCTCGTTTTTCATCATTTTTGAACATGGGCTATAGCCCCTACCATACGGCATACTATAGCACGCCGTTTTTCATCATTTTTGAGGATTTGATAAAAAATCAAATTTTCAAAAAACATGGGTTATAGCCCATCGTTTTTTGAATTTTAGATATTTTTTTTTACCTCGTTTTTCATCATTTTTGAACATGGGCTATAGCCCCTGACGTACGGCATACTATAGCACGCCGTTTTTCATCATTTTTGAGGATTTGAAAAAATTAAAAAAATTAAAAAAACATGGGTTATAGCCCATCGTTTTTTGAATTTTTGATTTTTTTTAACCTTGTTTTTCATCATTTTTGAACATGGGCTATAGCCCCTACCGTATGGCATACTATAGCACGCCGTTTTTCATCATTTTTGAGGATTTGAAAAAAATTCAAATTTTCAAAAAACATGGGTTATAGCCCATCGTTTTTTGAATTTTAGATATTTTTTTTTACCTCGTTTTTCATCATTTTTGAACATGGGCTATAGCCCCTGACGTACGGCATACTATAGCACGCCGTTTTTCATCATTTTTGAGGATTTGAAAAAAAAATCCAAATTTAAAAAAACATGGGTTATAGCCCATCGTTTTTTGAATTTTTGAAAAAAAAGATTTACCTCGTTTTTCATCATTTTTGAACATGGGCTATAGCCCCTACCGTACGGCATACTATAGCACGCCGTTTTTCATCATTTTTGAGGATTTGAAAAAAAATCTAAATTAAAAAAAACATGGGTTATAGCCCATCGTTTTTTGATTTTTTGATTTTTTTTAACCTTGTTTTTCATCATTTTTGAACATGGGCTATAACCCCTACCATACGGCATACTATAGCACGCCGTTTTTCATAATTTTTGAGGATTTGAAAAAAATTCAAAATAAAAAAAAACATGGGTTATAGCCCATCGTTTTTTGAATTTTTGATTTTTTTTTTACCTTGTTTTTCATCATTTTTGAACATGGGCTATAGCCCTTACCGTACGGCATACTATAGCACGCCGTTTTTCATCATTTTTGAGGATTTAAAAAAATTTAAAAATTTAAAAAAACATGGGTTATAGCCCATCGTTTTTTGAATTTTTGAAAAAAAAGATTTACCTCGTTTTTCATCATTTTTGAACATGGGCTATAGCCCCTACCATACGGCATACTATAGCACGCCGTTTTTCATCATTTTTGAGGATTTGATAAAAAATCAAATTTTCAAAAAACATGGGTTATAGCCCATCGTTTTTTGAATTTTAGATATTTTTTTTTACCTCGTTTTTCATCATTTTTGAACATGGGCTATAGCCCCTGACGTACGGCATACTATAGCACGCCGTTTTTCATCATTTTTGAGGATTTGAAAAAATTAAAAAAATTAAAAAAACATGGGTTATAGCCCATCGTTTTTTGAATTTTTGATTTTTTTTAACCTTGTTTTTCATCATTTTTGAACATGGGCTATAGCCCCTACCGTATGGCATACTATAGCACGCCGTTTTTCATCATTTTTGAGGATTTGAAAAAAATTCAAATTTTCAAAAAACATGGGTTATAGCCCATCGTTTTTTGAATTTTAGATATTTTTTTTTACCTCGTTTTTCATCATTTTTGAACATGGGCTATAGCCCCTGACGTACGGCATACTATAGCACGCCGTTTTTCATCATTTTTGAGGATTTGAAAATAAAATCAAAATTTCAAAAAACATGGGTTATAGCCCATCGTTTTTTGAATTTTTGAAAAAAAGAATTACCTCGTTTTTCATCATTTTTGAACATGGGCTATATCCCCTACCGTACGGCATACTATAGCACCCCATTTTTCATCATTTTTGAGGATTTGAAAAAAAATCCAAATTTAAAAAAACATGGGTTATAGCCCATCGTTTTTTGAATTTTTGAAAAAAAAGATTTACCTCGTTTTTCATCATTTTTGAACATGGGCTATAGCCCCTACCGTACGGCATACTATAGCACGCCGTTTTTCATCATTTTTGAGGATTTGAAAAAATTAAAAAAATTAAAAAAACATGGGTTATAGCCCATCGTTTTTTGAATTTTTGATTTTTTTTTAACCTTGTTTTTCATCATTTTTGAACATGGGCTATAGCCCCTACCGTATGGCATACTATAGCACGCCGTTTTTCATCATTTTTGAGGATTTGAAAAAAATTCAAATTTTCAAAAAACATGGGTTATAGCCCATCGTTTTTTGAATTTTAGATATTTTTTTTTACCTCGTTTTTCATCATTTTTGAACATGGGCTATAGCCCCTGACGTACGGCATACTATAGCACGCCGTTTTTCATCATTTTTGAGGATTTGAAAATAAAATCAAAATTTCAAAAAACATGGGTTATAGCCCATCGTTTTTTGAATTTTTGAAAAAAAGAATTACCTCGTTTTTCATCATTTTTGAACATGGGCTATATCCCCTACCGTACGGCATACTATAGCACCCCATTTTTCATCATTTTTGAGGATTTGAAAAAAAAATCCAAATTTAAAAAAACATGGGTTATAGCCCATCGTTTTTTGAATTTTTGAAAAAAAAGATTTACCTCGTTTTTCATCATTTTTGAACATGGGCTATAGCCCCTACCGTACGGCATACTATAGCACGCCGTTTTTCATCATTTTTGAGGATTTGAAAAAAAATCTAAATTAAAAAAAACATGGGTTATAGCCCATCGTTTTTTGATTTTTGATTTTTTTTAACCTTGTTTTTCATCATTTTTGAACATGGGCTATAACCCCTACCATACGGCATACTATAGCACGCCGTTTTTCATAATTTTTGAGGATTTGAAAAAAATTCAAAATAAAAAAAAACATGGGTTATAGCCCATCGTTTTTTGAATTTTTGATTTTTTTTTTACCTTGTTTTTCATCATTTTTGAACATGGGCTATAGCCCTTACCGTACGGCATACTATAGCACGCCGTTTTTCATCATTTTTGAGGATTTAAAAAAATTTAAAAATTTAAAAAAACATGGGTTATAGCCCATCGTTTTTTGAATTTTTGAAAAAAAAGATTTACCTCGTTTTTCATCATTTTTGAACATGGGCTATAGCCCCTACCATACGGCATACTATAGCACGCCGTTTTTCATCATTTTTGAGGATTTGATAAAAAATCAAATTTTCAAAAAACATGGGTTATAGCCCATCGTTTTTTGAATTTTAGATATTTTTTTTTACCTCGTTTTTCATCATTTTTGAACATGGGCTATAGCCCCTGACGTACGGCATACTATAGCACGCCGTTTTTCATCATTTTTGAGGATTTGAAAAAATTAAAAAAATTAAAAAAACATGGGTTATAGCCCATCGTTTTTTGAATTTTTGATTTTTTTTAACCTTGTTTTTCATCATTTTTGAACATGGGCTATAGCCCCTACCGTATGGCATACTATAGCACGCCGTTTTTCATCATTTTTGAGGATTTGAAAAAAATTCAAATTTTCAAAAAACATGGGTTATAGCCCATCGTTTTTTGAATTTTAGATATTTTTTTTTACCTCGTTTTTCATCATTTTTGAACATGGGCTATAGCCCCTGACGTACGGCATACTATAGCACGCCGTTTTTCATCATTTTTGAGGATTTGAAAAAAAAATCCAAATTTAAAAAAACATGGGTTATAGCCCATCGTTTTTTGAATTTTTGAAAAAAAAGATTTACCTCGTTTTTCATCATTTTTGAACATGGGCTATAGCCCCTACCGTACGGCATACTATAGCACGCCGTTTTTCATCATTTTTGAGGATTTGAAAAAAAATCTAAATTAAAAAAAACATGGGTTATAGCCCATCGTTTTTTGATTTTTTGATTTTTTTTAACCTTGTTTTTCATCATTTTTGAACATGGGCTATAACCCCTACCATACGGCATACTATAGCACGCCGTTTTTCATAATTTTTGAGGATTTGAAAAAAATTCAAAATAAAAAAAAACATGGGTTATAGCCCATCGTTTTTTGAATTTTTGATTTTTTTTTTACCTTGTTTTTCATCATTTTTGAACATGGGCTATAGCCCTTACCGTACGGCATACTATAGCACGCCGTTTTTCATCATTTTTGAGGATTTAAAAAAATTTAAAAATTTAAAAAAACATGGGTTATAGCCCATCGTTTTTTGAATTTTTGAAAAAAAAGATTTACCTCGTTTTTCATCATTTTTGAACATGGGCTATAGCCCCTACCATACGGCATACTATAGCACGCCGTTTTTCATCATTTTTGAGGATTTGATAAAAAATCAAATTTTCAAAAAACATGGGTTATAGCCCATCGTTTTTTGAATTTTAGATATTTTTTTTTACCTCGTTTTTCATCATTTTTGAACATGGGCTATAGCCCCTGACGTACGGCATACTATAGCACGCCGTTTTTCATCATTTTTGAGGATTTGAAAAAATTAAAAAAATTAAAAAAACATGGGTTATAGCCCATCGTTTTTTGAATTTTTGATTTTTTTTAACCTTGTTTTTCATCATTTTTGAACATGGGCTATAGCCCCTACCGTATGGCATACTATAGCACGCCGTTTTTCATCATTTTTGAGGATTTGAAAAAAATTCAAATTTTCAAAAAACATGGGTTATAGCCCATCGTTTTTTGAATTTTAGATATTTTTTTTTACCTCGTTTTTCATCATTTTTGAACATGGGCTATAGCCCCTGACGTACGGCATACTATAGCACGCCGTTTTTCATCATTTTTGAGGATTTGAAAATAAAATCAAAATTTCAAAAAACATGGGTTATAGCCCATCGTTTTTTGAATTTTTGAAAAAAGAATTACCTCGTTTTTCATCATTTTTGAACATGGGCTATATCCCCTACCGTACGGCATACTATAGCACCCCATTTTTCATCATTTTTGAGGATTTGAAAAAAAATCCAAATTTAAAAAAACATGGGTTATAGCCCATCGTTTTTTGAATTTTTGAAAAAAAAGATTTACCTCGTTTTTCATCATTTTTGAACATGGGCTATAGCCCCTGACGTACGGCATACTATAGCACGCCGTTTTTCATCATTTTTGAGGATTTGAAAAAATTAAAAAAATTAAAAAAACATGGGTTATAGCCCATCGTTTTTTGAATTTTTGATTTTTTTTAACCTTGTTTTTCATCATTTTTGAACATGGGCTATAGCCCCTACCGTATGGCATACTATAGCACGCCGTTTTTCATCATTTTTGAGGATTTGAAAAAAATTCAAATTTTCAAAAAACATGGGTTATAGCCCATCGTTTTTTGAATTTTAGATATTTTTTTTTACCTCGTTTTTCATCATTTTTGAACATGGGCTATAGCCCCTGACGTACGGCATACTATAGCACGCCGTTTTTCATCATTTTTGAGGATTTGAAAATAAAATCAAAATTTCAAAAAACATGGGTTATAGCCCATCGTTTTTTGAATTTTTGAAAAAAAGAATTACCTCGTTTTTCATCATTTTTGAACATGGGCTATATCCCCTACCGTACGGCATACTATAGCACCCCATTTTTCATCATTTTTGAGGATTTGAAAAAAAATCCAAATTTAAAAAAACATGGGTTATAGCCCATCGTTTTTTGAATTTTTGAAAAAAAAGATTTACCTCGTTTTTCATCATTTTTGAACATGGGCTATAGCCCCTACCGTACGGCATACTATAGCACGCCGTTTTTCATCATTTTTGAGGATTTGAAAAAATTAAAAAAATTAAAAAAACATGGGTTATAGCCCATCGTTTTTTGAATTTTTGATTTTTTTTTAACCTTGTTTTTCATCATTTTTGAACATGGGCTATAGCCCCTACCGTATGGCATACTATAGCACGCCGTTTTTCATCATTTTTGAGGATTTGAAAAAAATTCAAATTTTCAAAAAACATGGGTTATAGCCCATCGTTTTTTGAATTTTAGATATTTTTTTTTACCTCGTTTTTCATCATTTTTGAACATGGGCTATAGCCCCTGACGTACGGCATACTATAGCACGCCGTTTTTCATCATTTTTGAGGATTTGAAAATAAAATCAAAATTTCAAAAAACATGGGTTATAGCCCATCGTTTTTTGAATTTTTGAAAAAAAGAATTACCTCGTTTTTCATCATTTTTGAACATGGGCTATATCCCCTACCGTACGGCATACTATAGCACCCCATTTTTCATCATTTTTGAGGATTTGAAAAAAAAATCCAAATTTAAAAAAACATGGGTTATAGCCCATCGTTTTTTGAATTTTTGAAAAAAAAGATTTACCTCGTTTTTCATCATTTTTGAACATGGGCTATAGCCCCTACCGTACGGCATACTATAGCACGCCGTTTTTCATCATTTTTGAGGATTTGAAAAAAAATCTAAATTAAAAAAAACATGGGTTATAGCCCATCGTTTTTTGATTTTTTGATTTTTTTTAACCTTGTTTTTCATCATTTTTGAACATGGGCTATAACCCCTACCATACGGCATACTATAGCACGCCGTTTTTCATAATTTTTGAGGATTTGAAAAAAATTCAAAATAAAAAAAAACATGGGTTATAGCCCATCGTTTTTTGAATTTTTGATTTTTTTTTTTACCTTGTTTTTCATCATTTTTGAACATGGGCTATAGCCCTTACCGTACGGCATACTATAGCACGCCGTTTTTCATCATTTTTGAGGATTTAAAAAAATTTAAAAATTTAAAAAAACATGGGTTATAGCCCATCGTTTTTTGAATTTTTGAAAAAAAAGATTTACCTCGTTTTTCATCATTTTTGAACATGGGCTATAGCCCCTACCATACGGCATACTATAGCACGCCGTTTTTCATCATTTTTGAGGATTTGATAAAAAATCAAATTTTCAAAAAACATGGGTTATAGCCCATCGTTTTTTTAATTTTAGATATTTTTTTTTACCTCGTTTTTCATCATTTTTGAACATGGGCTATAGCCCCTGACGTACGGCATACTATAGCACGCCGTTTTTCATCATTTTTGAGGATTTGAAAAAATTAAAAAAATTAAAAAAACATGGGTTATAGCCCATCGTTTTTTGAATTTTTGATTTTTTTTAACCTTGTTTTTCATCATTTTTGAACATGGGCTATAGCCCCTACCGTATGGCATACTATAGCACGCCGTTTTTCATCATTTTTGAGGATTTGAAAAAAATTCAAATTTTCAAAAAACATGGGTTATAGCCCATCGTTTTTTGAATTTTAGATATTTTTTTTTACCTCGTTTTTCATCATTTTTGAACATGGGCTATAGCCCCTGACGTACGGCATACTATAGCACGCCGTTTTTCATCATTTTTGAGGATTTGAAAAAAAAATCCAAATTTAAAAAAACATGGGTTATAGCCCATCGTTTTTTGAATTTTTGAAAAAAAAGATTTACCTCGTTTTTCATCATTTTTGAACATGGGCTATAGCCCCTACCGTACGGCATACTATAGCACGCCGTTTTTCATCATTTTTGAGGATTTGAAAAAAAATCTAAATTAAAAAAAACATGGGTTATAGCCCATCGTTTTTTGATTTTTTGATTTTTTTTAACCTTGTTTTTCATCATTTTTGAACATGGGCTATAACCCCTACCATACGGCATACTATAGCACGCCGTTTTTCATAATTTTTGAGGATTTGAAAAAAATTCAAAATAAAAAAAAACATGGGTTATAGCCCATCGTTTTTTGAATTTTTGATTTTTTTTTTACCTTGTTTTTCATCATTTTTGAACATGGGCTATAGCCCTTACCGTACGGCATACTATAGCACGCCGTTTTTCATCATTTTTGAGGATTTAAAAAAATTTAAAAATTTAAAAAAACATGGGTTATAGCCCATCGTTTTTTGAATTTTTGAAAAAAAAGATTTACCTCGTTTTTCATCATTTTTGAACATGGGCTATAGCCCCTACCATACGGCATACTATAGCACGCCGTTTTTCATCATTTTTGAGGATTTGATAAAAAATCAAATTTTCAAAAAACATGGGTTATAGCCCATCGTTTTTTGAATTTTAGATATTTTTTTTTACCTCGTTTTTCATCATTTTTGAACATGGGCTATAGCCCCTGACGTACGGCATACTATAGCACGCCGTTTTTCATCATTTTTGAGGATTTGAAAAAATTAAAAAAATTAAAAAAACATGGGTTATAGCCCATCGTTTTTTGAATTTTTGATTTTTTTTAACCTTGTTTTTCATCATTTTTGAACATGGGCTATAGCCCCTACCGTATGGCATACTATAGCACGCCGTTTTTCATCATTTTTGAGGATTTGAAAAAAATTCAAATTTTCAAAAAACATGGGTTATAGCCCATCGTTTTTTGAATTTTAGATATTTTTTTTTACCTCGTTTTTCATCATTTTTGAACATGGGCTATAGCCCCTGACGTACGGCATACTATAGCACGCCGTTTTTCATCATTTTTGAGGATTTGAAAATAAAATCAAAATTTCAAAAAACATGGGTTATAGCCCATCGTTTTTTGAATTTTTGAAAAAAAGAATTACCTCGTTTTTCATCATTTTTGAACATGGGCTATATCCCCTACCGTACGGCATACTATAGCACCCCATTTTTCATCATTTTTGAGGATTTGAAAAAAAATCCAAATTTAAAAAAACATGGGTTATAGCCCATCGTTTTTTGAATTTTTGAAAAAAAAGATTTACCTCGTTTTTCATCATTTTTGAACATGGGCTATAGCCCCTACCGTACGGCATACTATAGCACGCCGTTTTTCATCATTTTTGAGGATTTGAAAAAATTAAAAAAATTAAAAAAACATGGGTTATAGCCCATCGTTTTTTGAATTTTTGATTTTTTTTTAACCTTGTTTTTCATCATTTTTGAACATGGGCTATAGCCCCTACCGTATGGCATACTATAGCACGCCGTTTTTCATCATTTTTGAGGATTTGAAAAAAATTCAAATTTTCAAAAAACATGGGTTATAGCCCATCGTTTTTTGAATTTTAGATAATTTTTTTTACCTCGTTTTTCATCATTTTTGAACATGGGCTATAGCCCCTGACGTACGGCATACTATAGCACGCCGTTTTTCATCATTTTTGAGGATTTGAAAATAAAATCAAAATTTCAAAAAACATGGGTTATAGCCCATCGTTTTTTGAATTTTTGAAAAAAAGAATTACCTCGTTTTTCATCATTTTTGAACATGGGCTATATCCCCTACCGTACGGCATACTATAGCACCCCATTTTTCATCATTTTTGAGGATTTGAAAAAAAAATCCAAATTTAAAAAAACATGGGTTATAGCCCATCGTTTTTTGAATTTTTGAAAAAAAAGATTTACCTCGTTTTTCATCATTTTTGAACATGGGCTATAGCCCCTACCGTACGGCATACTATAGCACGCCGTTTTTCATCATTTTTGAGGATTTGAAAAAAAATCTAAATTAAAAAAAACATGGGTTATAGCCCATCGTTTTTTGATTTTTTGATTTTTTTTAACCTTGTTTTTCATCATTTTTGAACATGGGCTATAACCCCTACCATACGGCATACTATAGCACGCCGTTTTTCATAATTTTTGAGGATTTGAAAAAAATTCAAAATAAAAAAAAACATGGGTTATAGCCCATCGTTTTTTGAATTTTTGATTTTTTTTTTACCTTGTTTTTCATCATTTTTGAACATGGGCTATAGCCCCTGACGTACGGCATACTATAGCACGCCGTTTTTCATCATTTTTGAGGATTTGAAAAAAAATCCAAATTTAAAAAAACATGGGTTATAGCCCATCGTTTTTTGAATTTTTGAAAAAAAAGATTTACCTCGTTTTTCATCATTTTTGAACATGGGCTATAACCCCTACCGTACGGCATACTATAGCACGCCGTTTTTCATCATTTTTGAGGATTTGAAAAAATTAAAAAAATTAAAAAAACATGGGTTATAGCCCATCGTTTTTTGAATTTTTGATTTTTTTTTAACCTTGTTTTTCATCATTTTTGAACATGGGCTATAGCCCCTACCGTATGGCATACTATAGCACGCCGTTTTTCATCATTTTTGAGGATTTGAAAAAAATTCAAATTTTCAAAAAACATGGGTTATAGCCCATCGTTTTTTGAATTTTAGATATTTTTTTTTACCTCGTTTTTCATCATTTTTGAACATGGGCTATAGCCCCTGACGTACGGCATACTATAGCACGCCGTTTTTCATCATTTTTGAGGATTTGAAAATAAAATCAAAATTTCAAAAAACATGGGTTATAGCCCATCGTTTTTTGAATTTTTGAAAAAAAGAATTACCTCGTTTTTCATCATTTTTGAACATGGGCTATATCCCCTACCGTACGGCATACTATAGCACCCCATTTTTCATCATTTTTGAGGATTTGAAAAAAAAATCCAAATTTAAAAAAACATGGGTTATAGCCCATCGTTTTTTGAATTTTTTAAAAAAAAGATTTACCTCGTTTTTCATCATTTTTGAACATGGGCTATAGCCCCTACCGTACGGCATACTATAGCACGCCGTTTTTCATCATTTTTGAGGATTTGAAAAAAAATCTAAATAAAAAAAAACATGGGTTATAGCCCATCGTTTTTTGATTTTTTGATTTTTTTTAACCTTGTTTTTCATCATTTTTGAACATGGGCTATAACCCCTACCATACGGCATACTATAGCACGCCGTTTTTCATAATTTTTGAGGATTTGAAAAAAATTCAAAATAAAAAAAAACATGGGTTATAGCCCATCGTTTTTTGAATTTTTGATTTTTTTTTTACCTTGTTTTTCATCATTTTTGAACATGGGCTATAGCCCTTACCGTACGGCATACTATAGCACGCCGTTTTTCATCATTTTTGAGGATTTAAAAAATTTTTAAAATTTAAAAAAACATGGGTTATAGCCCATCGTTTTTTGAATTTTTGAAAAAAAAGATTTACCTCGTTTTTCATCATTTTTGAACATGGGCTATAGCCCCTACCATACGGCATACTATAGCACGCCGTTTTTCATCATTTTTGAGGATTTGATAAAAAATCAAATTTTCAAAAAACATGGGTTATAGCCCATCGTTTTTTGAATTTTAGATATTTTTTTTTACCTCGTTTTTCATCATTTTTGAACATGGGCTATAGCCCCTGACGTACGGCATACTATAGCACGCCGTTTTTCATCATTTTTGAGGATTTGAAAATAAAATCAAAATTTCAAAAAACATGGGTTATAGCCCATCGTTTTTTGAATTTTTGAAAAAAAGAATTACCTCGTTTTTCATAATTTTTGAACATGGGCTATATCCCCTACCGTACGGCATACTATAGCACGCCGTTTTTCATCATTTTTGAGGATTTGAAAAAAAATCTAAATTAAAAAAAACATGGGTTATAGCCCATCGTTTTTTGATTTTTTGATTTTTTTTAACCTTGTTTTTCATCATTTTTGAACATGGGCTATAACCCCTACCATACGGCATACTATAGCACGCCGTTTTTCATCATTTTTGAGGATTTGAAAAAAATTCAAAATAAAAAAAAACATGGGTTATAGCCCATCGTTTTTTGAATTTTTGATTTTTTTTTAACCTTGTTTTTCATCATTTTTGAACATGGGCTATAGCCCTTACCGTACGGCATACTATAGCACGCCGTTTTTCATCATTTTTGAGGATTTAAAAAAAATTCAAAATTTTAAAAAACATGGGTTATAGCCCATCGTTTTTTGAATTTTTGAAAAAAAAGATTTACCTCGTTTTTCATCATTTTTGAACATGGGCTATAGCCCCTACCATACGGCATACTATAGCACGCCGTTTTTCATCATTTTTGAGGATTTGAAAAAAAATCAAATTTTCAAAAAACATGGGTTATAGCCCATCGTTTTTTGAATTTTAGATATTTTTTTTTACCTCGTTTTTCATCATTTTTGAACATGGGCTATAGCCCCTGACGTACGGCATACTATAGCACGCCGTTTTTCATCATTTTTGAGGATTTGAAAATAAAATCAAAATTTCAAAAAACATGGGTTATAGCCCATCGTTTTTTGAATTTTTGAAAAAAAGAATTACCTCGTTTTTCATCATTTTTGAACATGGGCTATATCCCCTACCGTACGGCATACTATAGCACGCCGTTTTTCATCATTTTTGAGGATTTGAAAAAAAATCAAAATTTAAAAAAACATGGGTTATAGCCCATCGTTTTTTGAATTTTTGAAAAAAAAGATTTACCTCGTTTTTCATCATTTTTGAACATGGGCTATAGCCCCTACCGTACGGCATACTATAGCACGCCGTTTTTCATCATTTTTGAGGATTTGAAAAAATTCAAAATAAAAAAAAACATGGGTTATAGCCCATCGTTTTTTGAATTTTTGATTTTTTTTTAACCTTGTTTTTCATAATTTTTGAACATGGGCTATAGCCCTTACCGTACGGCATACTATAGCACGCCGTTTTTCATCATTTTTGAGGATTTAAAAAAATTTCAAAATTAAAAAAAACATGGGTTATAGCCCATCGTTTTTTGAATTTTTGAAAAAAAAGATTTACCTCGTTTTTCATCATTTTTGAACATGGGCTATAGCCCCTACCATACGGCATACTATAGCACGCCGTTTTTCATCATTTTTGAGGATTTGAAAAAAAATCAAATTTTCAAAAAACATGGGTTATAGCCCATCGTTTTTTGAATTTTAGATATTTTTTTTTACCTCGTTTATCATCATTTTTGAACATGGGCTATAGCCCCTGACGTACGGCATACTATAGCACGCCGTTTTTCATCATTTTTGAGGATTTGAAAATAAAATCAAAATTTCAAAAAACATGGGTTATAGCCCATCGTTTTTTGAATTTTTGAAAAAAAGAATTACCTCGTTTTTCATCATTTTTGAACATGGGCTATATCCCCTACCGCACGGCATACTATAGCACGCCGTTTTTCATCATTTTTGAGGATTTGAAAAAAAATCCAAATTTAAAAAAACATGGGTTATAGCCCATCGTTTTTTGAATTTTTGAAAAAAAAGATTTACCTCGTTTTTCATCATTTTTTAACATGGGCTATAGCCCCTACCGTACGGCATACTATAGCACGCCGTTTTTCATCATTTTTGAGGATTTGAAAAAATTCAAAAAATTCAAAAAACATGGGTTATAGCCCATCGTTTTTTGAATTTTTGAATTTTTTTTAACCTCGTTTTTCATCATTTTTGAACATGGACTATAGCCCCTACCGTACGGCATACTATAGCACGCCGTTTTTCATCATTTTTGAGGATTTGAAAAAAATTCAAAATTTCAAAAAACATGGGTTATAGCCCATCGTTTTTTGAATTTTTGAATTTATTTTTTAACCTCGTTTTTCATCATTTTTGAACATGGGCTATAGCCCCTACCATACGGCATACTATAGCACGCCGTTTTTCATCATTTTTGAGGATTTGAAAAAAAATAAAAATAAAAAAAAACATGGGTTATAGCCCATCGTTTTTTGAATTTTTGAAAGAAAAATAATTACCTCGTTTTTCATAATTTTTTAACATGGGCTATAGCCCCTACCGTACGGCATACTATAGCACGCCGTTTTTCATCATTTCTGAGGATTTGAAAAAAATTCAAATTTTCAAAAAACATGGGTTATAGCCCATCGTTTTTTGAATTTTAGATATTTTTTTTTACCTCGTTTTTCATCATTTTTGAACATGGGCTATAGCCCCTGACGTACGGCATACTATAGCACGCCGTTTTTCATCATTTTTGAGGATTTGATAATAAAATCAAAATTTCAAAAAACATGGGTTATAGCCCATCGTTTTTTGAATTTTTGAAAAAAAGAATTACCTCGTTTTTCATCATTTTTGAACATGGGCTATATCCCCTACCGTACGGCATACTATAGCACCCCATTTTTCATCATTTTTGAGGATTTGAAAAAAAATCCAAATTTAAAAAAACATGGGTTATAGCCCATCGTTTTTTGAATTTTTGAAAGAAAAAGAATTACCTCGTTTTTCATATTTTTTTAACATGGGCTATAGCCCCTACCGTACGGCATACTATAGCACGCCGTTTTTCATCATTTCTGAGGATTTGAAAAAAATTCAAAATTTCAAAAAACATGGATTATAGCCCATCGTTTTTTTTTTTTTTTCTTTTTTTTTTTACCTCGTTTTTCATCATTTTTGAACATGGGCTTTGGCCCTACCGTACGGCATACTATAGCACGCCGTTTTTCATCATTTTTGAGGATTTGAAAAAAATTTAAAATTTAAAAAAACATGGGTTATAGCCCATCGTTTTTTGAATTTTTGAAAAAAAAAAATAACATAGTTTTTTGAATTTTTGAACATGGGCTATAGCCCCTACCGTACGGCATACTATAGCACCCCATTTTTCATCATTTTTGAGGATTTGAAAAAAAATCCAAATTTAAAAAAACATGGGTTATAGCCCATCGTTTTTTGAATAAAAAAAAAAAAAAGATTTACCTCGTTTTTCATCATTTTTGAACATGGGCTATAGCCCCTACCGTACGGCATACTATAGCACGCCGTTTTTCATCATTTTTGAGGATTTGAAAAAAATAAAAAAATAAAAAAAACATGGGTTATAGCCCATCGTTTTTTGAATTTTTGATTTTTTTTAACCTTGTTTTTCATCATTTTTGAACATGGGCTATAGCCCCTACCGTATGGCATACTATAGCACGCCGTTTTTCATCATTTTTGAGGATTTTAAAAAAATTCAAATTTTCAAAAAACATGGGTTATAGCCCATCGTTTTTTGAATTTTAGATATTTTTTTTTACCTCGTTTTTCATCATTTTTGAACATGGGCTATAGCCCCTGACGTACGGCATACTATAGCACGCCGTTTTTCATCATTTTTGAGGATTTGAAAATAAAATCAAAATTTCAAAAAACATGGGTTATAGCCCATCGTTTTTTGAATTTTTGAAAAAAAGAATTACCTCGTTTTTCATCATTTTTGAACATGGGCTATATCCCCTACCGTACGGCATACTATAGCACCCCATTTTTCATCATTTTTGAGGATTTGAAAAAAAATCCAAATTTAAAAAAACATGGGTTATAGCCCATCGTTTTTTGAATTTTTGAAAAAAAAGATTTACCTCGTTTTTCATCATTTTTGAACATGGGCTATAGCCCCTACCGTACGGCATACTATAGCACGCCGTTTTTTATCATTTTTGAGGATTTGAAAAAATTAAAAAAATTCAAAAAACATGGGTTAGGTATAGCCCATCGTTTTTTTAAATTTTGAATTTTTTTTAACCTCGTTTTTCATCATTTTTGAACATGGACTATAGCCCCTACCGTACGGCATACTATAGCACGCCGTTTTTCATCATTTTTGAGGATTTGAAAAAAATTCAAAATTAAAAAAAACATGGGTTATAGCCCATCGTTTTTTGAATTTTTGAATTTATTTTTTAACCTCGTTTTTCATCATTTTTTAACATGGGCTATAGCCCCTACCATACGGCATACTATAGCACGCCGTTTTTCATCATTTTTGAGGATTTGAAAAAAAATCTAAATAAAAAAAAACATGGGTTATAGCCCATCGTTTTTTGAATTTTTGAAAGAAAAATAATTACCTCGTTTTTCATAATTTTTTAACATGGGCTATAGCCCCTACCGTACGGCATACTATAGCACGCCGTTTTTCATCATTTCTGAGGATTTGAAAAAAATTCAAAATTTCAAAAAACATGGATTATAGCCCATCGTTTTTTTTTTTTTTTTTTTTTCTTTTTTACCTCGTTTTTCATCATTTTTGAACATCGGCTTTGGCCCTACCGTACGGCATACTATAGCACGCCGTTTTTCATCATTTTTGAGGATTTGAAAAAAAATCAAAATTTCAAAAAACATGGGTTATAGCCCATCGTTTTTTGAATTTTTGAAAAAAAAGATTTACCTCGTTTTTCATCATTTTTGAACATGGGCTATAGCCCCTACCGTACGGCATACTATAGCACGCCGTTTTTCATCATTTTTGAGGATTTGAAAAAAAATCTAAATTAAAAAAAACATGGGTTATAGCCCATCGTTTTTTGAATTTTTGAATTTTTTTTAACCTCGTTTTTCATCATTTTTGAACATGGACTATAGCCCCTACCGTACGGCATACTATAGCATGCCGTTTTTCATCATTTTTGAGGATTTGAAAAAAATTCAAAATTTCAAAAAACATGGGTTATAGCCCATCGTTTTTTGAATTTTTGAATTTATTTTTTAACCTCGTTTTTCATCATTTTTGAACATGGGCTATAGCCCCTACCATACGGCATACTATAGCACGCCGTTTTTCATCATTTTTGAGGATTTGAAAAAAAATAAAAATAAAAAAAAACATGGGTTATAGCCCATCGTTTTTTGAATTTTTGAAAGAAAAATAATTACCTCGTTTTTCATAATTTTTTAACATGGGCTATAGCCCCTACCGTACGGCATACTATAGCACGCCGTTTTTCATCATTTTTGAGGATTTGAAAAAAAATCAAAATTTCAAAAAACATGGGTTATAGCCCATCGTTTTTTGAATTTTTGAAAAAAAAGATTTACCTCGTTTTTCATCATTTTTGAACATGGGCTATAGCCCCTACCGTACGGCATACTATAGCACGCCGTTTTTCATCATTTTTGAGGATTTGAAAAAATTTAAAAAATTCAAAAAACATGGGTTATAGCCCATCGTTTTTTGAATTTTTGATTCTTTTTTTAACCTTGTTTTTCATCATTTTTGAACATGGGCTATAACCCCTACCATACGGCATACTATAGCACGCCGTTTTTCATCATTTTTGAGGATTTGAAAAAAATTCAAAATAAAAAAAAACATGGGTTATAGCCCATCGTTTTTTGAATTTTTGAATTTTTTTTAACCTTGTTTTTCATCATTTTTGAACATGGGCTATAGCCCTTACCGTACGGCATACTATAGCACGCCGTTTTTCATCATTTTTGAGGATTTAAAAATTTTTCAAAATTTCAAAAAACATGGGTTATAGCCCATCGTTTTTTGAATTCATTTTTAACCTCGTTTTTCATCATTTTTGAACATGGGCTATAACCCCTACCATACGGCATACTATAGCACGCCGTTTTTCATCATTTTTGAGGATTTGAAAAAAATTCAAAATAAAAAAAAACATGGGTTATAGCCCATCGTTTTTTGAATTTTTGAAAAAAAAATTAACATAGTTTTTCATCATTTTTGAACATGGGCTATAGCCCCTACCGTACGGCATACTATAGCACGCCGTTTTTCATCATTTTTGAGGATTTGAAAAAAATTAAAAATTTCAAAAAACATGGGTTATAGCCCATCGTTTTTTTAATTTTTGAAAAAAAAGATTTACCTCGTTTTTCATCATTTTTGAACATGGGCTATAGCCCCTACCGTACGGCATACTATAGCACGCCGTTTTTCATCATTTTGAGGATTTGAAAAAAAATCTAAATTAAAAAAAACATGGGTTATAACCCATCGTTTTTTGAATTTTTGATTTTTTTTTAACCTTGTTTTTCATCATTTTTGAACATGGGCTATAACCCCTACCATACGGCATACTATCGTTTGTCATCATTTTTGAGGATTTGAAAAAAATTTCAAAATTTCAAAAAACATGGGTTATAGCCCATCGTTTTTTGAATTCATTTTTAACCTCGTTTTTCATTATTTTTGAACATGGGCTATAACCCCTACCATACGGCATACTATAGCACGCCGTTTTTCATCATTTTTGAGGATTTGAAAAAAATTCAAAATAAAAAAAAACATGGGTTATAGCCCATCGTTTTTTGAATTTTTGAAAAAAAAAATTAACATAGTTTTTCATCATTTTTGAACATGGGCTATAGCCCCTACCATACGGCATACTATAGCACGCCGTTTTTCATCATTTTTGAGGATTTGAAAAAAAATCTAAATTAAAAAAAACATGGGTTATAGCCCATCGTTTTTTTAATTCTTGATTTTTTTTTAACCTCGTTTCTCATCATTTTTGAACATGGGCTATAGCCCCTACCGTACGGCATACTATAGCACGCCGTTTTTCATCATTTTTGAGGATTTGAAAAAAAATCTAAATTAAAAAAAACATGGGTTATAACCCATCGTTTTTTGAATTTTTGAAAAAAAGAATTAACATAGTTTTTCATCATTTTTGAACATGGGCTATAGCCCCTACCGTACGGCATAATATAGCACCCCATTTTTCATCCTTTTTGAGGATTTGAAAAAAAATCAAAATTTTAAAAAACATGGGTTATAGCCCATCGTTTTTTGAATTTTTGAAAAAAAAGATTTACCTCGTTTTTCATCATTTTTGAACATGGGCTATAGCCCCTACCGTACGGCATACTATAGCACGCCGTTTTTCATAATTTTTGAGGATTTGAAAAAAATTCAAAAATTCAAAAAACATGGGTTATAGCCCATCGTTTTTTGAATTTTTGAATTTTTTTTAACCTAGTTTTTCATCATTTTTGAACATGGGCTATAGCCCCTACCGTACGGCATACTATAGCACGCCGTTTTTCATCATTTTTGAGGATTTGAAAAAAATTCAAAATTTCAAAAAACATGGGTTATAGCCCATCGTTTTTTGAATTTTTGAAAAAAAAGATTTACCTCGTTTTTCATCATTTTTGAACATGGGCTATAGCCCCTACCATACGGCATACTATAGCACGCCGTTTTTCATCATTTTTGAGGATTTGAAAAAAAATCTAAATTAAAAAAAACATGGGTTATAGCCCATCGTTTTTTGAATTCTTGATTTTTTTTTAACCTTGTTTTTCATCATTTTTGAACATGGGCTATAACCCCTACCATACGGCATACCATAGCACGCCGTTTTTCATCATTTTTGAGGATTTGAAAAAAATTCAAAATAAAAAAAAACATGGGTTATAGCCCATCGTTTTTTGAATTTTTGAATTTTTTTTAACCTTGTTTTTCATCATTTTTGAACATGGGCTATAGCCCTTACCGTACGGCATACTATAGCACGCCGTTTTTCATCATTTTTGAGGATTTAAATTTTTTTCAAAATTTCAAAAAACATGGGTTATAGCCCATCGTTTTTTGAATTCATTTTTAACCTCGTTTTTCATCATTTTTGAACATGGGCTATAACCCCTACCATACGGCATACTATAGCACGCCGTTTTTCATCATTTTTGAGGATTTGAAAAAAATTCTAAATAAAAAAAAACATGGGTTATAGCCCATCGTTTTTTGAATTTTTGAAAAAAAAAAATAACATACTTTTTCATCATTTTTGAACATGGGCTATAGCCCCTACCGTACGGCATAATATAGCACCCCATTTTTCATCCTTTTTGAGGATTTGAAAAAAAAATCAAAATTTTAAAAAACATGGGTTATAGCCCATCGTTTTTTGAATTTTTGAAAAAAAAGATTTACCTCGTTTTTCATCATTTTTGAACATGGGCTATAGCCCCTACCGTACGGCATACTATAGCACGCCGTTTTTCATCATTTTTGAGGATTTGAAAAAAATTCTAAATTTCAAAAAACATGGGTTATAGCCCATCGTTTTTTGAATTTTTGATTTTTTTTTAACCTAGTTTTTCATCATTTTTGAACATGGGCTATAGCCCCTACCGTACGGCATACTATAGCACGCCGTTTTTCATCATTTCTGAGGATTTGAAAAAAATTCAAAATTTCAAAAAACATGGATTATAGCCCATCGTTTCTTTTTTTTTTCTTTTTTTTTTACCTCGTTTTTCATCATTTTTGAACATGGGCTTTGGCCCTACCGTACGGCATACTATAGCACGCCGTTTTTCATCATTTCTGAGGATTTGAAAAAAATTCAAAATTTCAAAAAACATGGATTATAGCCCATCGTTTCTTTTTTTTTTTTTTTTACCTCGTTTTTCATCATTTTTGAACATGGGCTTTGGCCCTACCGTACGGCATACTATAGCACGCCGTTTTTCATCATTTTTGAGGATTTGAAAAAAAATCAAAATTAAAAAAAACATGGGTTATAGCCCATCGTTTTTTGAATTTTTGAAAAAAAAGATTTACCTCGTTTTTCATCATTTTTGAACATGGGCTATAGCCCCTACCGTACGGCATACTATAGCACGCCGTTTTTCATCATTTTTGAGGATTTGAAAAAAAATCTAAATAAAAAAAAACATGGGTTATAGCCCATCGTTTTTTGAATTTTAGATTTTTTTTAACCTTGTTTTTCATCATTTTTGAACATGGGCTATAACCCCTACCATACGGCATACTATAGCACGCCGTTTTTCATCATTTTTGAGGATTTAAAAAAAATTCAAAATTTCAAAAAACATGGGTTATAGCCCATCGTTTTTTGAATTTTTGAAAAAAAAAGATTTACCTCGTTTTTCATCATTTTTGAACATGGGCTATAGCCCCTACCATACGGCATACTATAGCACGCCGTTTTTCATCATTTTTGAGGATTTGAAAAAAATTCAAAATAAAAAAAAACATGGGTTATAGCCCATCGTTTTTTGAATTTTTGAAAAAAAAAATTAACATAGTTTTTCATCATTTTTGAACATGGGCTATAGCCCCTACCGTACGGCATAATATAGCACCCCATTTTTCATCCTTTTTGAGGATTTGAAAAAAAATCAAAATTTTAAAAAACATGGGTTATAGCCCATCGTTTTTTGAATTTTTGAAAAAAAAGATTTACCTCGTTTTTCATCATTTTTTAACATGGGCTATAGCCCCTACCGTACGGCATACTATAGCACGCCGTTTTTCATCATTTCTGAGGATTTGAAAAAAATTCAAAATTTCAAAAAACATGGATTATAGCCCATCGTTTTTTTTTTTTTTTTTTTTTTTACCTCGTTTTTCATCATTTTTGAACATGGGCTATAGCCCCTACCGTACGGCATACTATAGCACGCCGTTTTTCATAATTTTTGAGGATTTGAAAAAAATTCAAAAATTCAAAAAACATGGGTTATAGCCCATCGTTTTTTGAATTTTTGAATTTTTTTTAACCTAGTTTTTCATCATTTTTGAACATGGGCTATAGCCCCTACCGTACGGCATACTATAGCACGCCGTTTTTCATCATTTTTGAGGATTTGAAAAAAATTCAAAATTTCAAAAAACATGGGTTATAGCCCATCGTTTTTTGAATTTTTGAAAAAAAAGATTTACCTCGTTTTTCATCATTTTTGAACATGGGCTATAGCCCCTACCATACGGCATACTATAGCACGCCGTTTTTCATCATTTTTGAGGATTTGAAAAAAAATCTAAATAAAAAAAAACATGGGTTATAGCCCATCGTTTTTTGAATTCTTGATTTTTTTTTAACCTCGTTTTTCATCATTTTTGAACATGGGCTATAACCCCTACCATACGGCATACTATAGCACGCCGTTTTTCATCATTTTTGAGGATTTGAAAAAAATTCAAAATAAAAAAAAACATGGGTTATAGCCCATCGTTTTTTGAATTTTTGAATTTTTTTTAACCTTGTTTTTCATCATTTTTGAACATGGGCTATAGCCCTTACCGTACGGCATACTATAGCACGCCGTTTTTCATCATTTTTGAGGATTTAAATTTTTTTCAAAATTTCCAAAAACATGGGTTATAGCCCATCGTTTTTTGAATTCATTTTTAACCTCGTTTTTCATCATTTTTGAACATGGGCTATAACCCCTACCATACGGCATACTATAGCACGCCGTTTTTCATCATTTTTGAGGATTTGAAAAAAATTCTAAATAAAAAAAAACATGGGTTATAGCCCATCGTTTTTTGAATTTTTGAAAAAAAAAATTAACATACTTTTTCATCATTTTTGAACATGGGCTATAGCCCCTACCGTACGGCATAATATAGCACCCCATTTTTCATCCTTTTTGAGGATTTGAAAAAAAAATCAAAATTTTAAAAAACATGGGTTATAGCCCATCGTTTTTTGAATTTTTGAAAAAAAAGATTTACCTAGTTTTTCATCATTTTTGAACATGGGCTATAGCCCCTACCGTACGGCATACTATAGCACGCCGTTTTTCATCATTTTTGAGGATTTGAAAAAAATTCTAAATTTCAAAAAACATGGGTTATAGCCCATCGTTTTTTGAATTTTTGATTTTTTTTTAACCTAGTTTTTCATCATTTTTGAACATGGGCTATAGCCCCTACCGTACGGCATACTATAGCACGCCGTTTTTCATCATTTCTGAGGATTTGAAAAAAATTCAAAATTTCAAAAAACATGGATTATAGCCCATCGTTTCTTTTTTTTTTCTTTTTTTTTTACCTCGTTTTTCATCATTTTTGAACATGGGCTTTGGCCCTACCGTACGGCATACTATAGCACGCCGTTTTTCATCATTTCTGAGGATTTGAAAAAATTTCAAAATTTCAAAAAACATGGATTATAGCCCATCGTTTCTTTTTTTTTTTTTTTACCTCGTTTTTCATCATTTTTGAACATGGGCTTTGGCCCTACCGTACGGCATACTATAGCACGCCGTTTTTCATCATTTTTGAGGATTTGAAAAAAAATCAAAATTTAAAAAAACATGGGTTATAGCCCATCGTTTTTTGAATTTTTGAAAAAAAAGATTTACCTCGTTTTTCATCATTTTTGAACATGGGCTATAGCCCCTACCGTACGGCATACTATAGCACGCCGTTTTTCATCATTTTTGAGGATTTGAAAAAAAATCTAAATAAAAAAAAACATGGGTTATAGCCCATCGTTTTTTGAATTTTAGATTTTTTTTAACCTTGTTTTTCATCATTTTTGAACATGGGCTATAACCCCTACCATACGGCATACTATAGCACGCCGTTTTTCATCATTTTTGAGGATTTAAAAAAATTTCAAATTTTCAAAAAACATGGGTTATAGCCCATCGTTTTTTGAATTTTTGAAAAAAAAAGATTTACCTCGTTTTTCATCATTTTTGAACATGGGCTATAGCCCCTACCATACGGCATACTATAGCACGCCGTTTTTCATCATTTTTGAGGATTTGAAAAAAATTCAAAATAAAAAAAAACATGGGTTATAGCCCATCGTTTTTTGAATTTTTGAAAAAAAAAATTAACATAGTTTTTCATCATTTTTGAACATGGGCTATAGCCCCTACCGTACGGCATAATATAGCACCCCATTTTTCATCCTTTTTGAGGATTTGAAAAAAAATCAAAATTTTAAAAAACATGGGTTATAGCCCATCGTTTTTTGAATTTTTGAAAAAAAAGATTTACCTCGTTTTTCATCATTTTTTAACATGGGCTATAGCCCCTACCGTACGGCATACTATAGCACGCCGTTTTTCATCATTTCTGAGGATTTGAAAAAAATTCAAAATTTCAAAAAACATGGATTATAGCCCATCGTTTTTTTTTTTTTTTTTTTTTTACCTCGTTTTTCATCATTTTTGAACATGGGCTATAACCCCTACCATACGGCATACTATAGCACGCCGTTTTTCATCATTTTTGAGGATTTGAAAAAAATTCAAAATAAAAAAAACATGGGTTATAGCCCATCGTTTTTTGAATTTTTGATTTTTTTTTAACCTTGTTTTTCATCATTTTTGAACATGAGCTATAGCCCTTACCGTACGGCATACTATAGCACGCCGTTTTTCATCATTTTTGAGGATTTAAAAAAAATTCAAAATTTCAAAAAACATGGGTTATAGCCCATCGTTTTTTGAATTTAAAAAAAAAAAGATTTACCTCGTTTTTCATCATTTTTGAACATGGGCTATAGCCCCTACCATACGGCATACTATAGCACGCCGTTTTTCATCATTTTTGAGGATTTGAAAAAAATTCAAAATAAAAAAAAACATGGGTTATAGCCCATCGTTTTTTGAATTTTTGAAAAAAAAAATTAACATAGTTTTTCATCATTTTTGAACATGGGCTATAGCCCCTACCGTACGGCATAATATAGCACCCCATTTTTCATCCTTTTTGAGGATTTGAAAAAAAATCAAAATTTTAAAAAACATGGGTTATAGCCCATCGTTTTTTGAATTTTTGAAAAAAAAGATTTACCTCGTTTTTCATCATTTTTTAACATGGGCTATAGCCCCTACCGTACGGCATACTATAGCACGCCGTTTTTCATCATTTCTGAGGATTTGAAAAAAAATCAAAATTTCAAAAAACATGGATTATAGCCCATCGTTTTTTTTTATTTATTTTTTTTACCTCGTTTTTCATCATTTTTGAACATGGGCTTTGGCCCTACCGTACGGCATACTATAGCACGCCGTTTTTCATCATTTTTGAGGATTTGAAAAAAAATCAAAATTTCAAAAAACATGGGTTATAGCCCATCGTTTTTTGAATTTTTGAAAAAAATGATTTACCTCGTTTTTCATCATTTTTGAACATGGGCTATAGCCCCTACCGTACGGCATACTATAGCACGCCGTTTTTCATCATTTTTGAGGATTTGAAAAAAAATCTAAATTAAAAAAGAACATGGGTTATAGCCCATCGTTTTTTGAATTTTTGATTTTTTTTTAACCTTGTTTTTCATCATTTTTGAACATGGGCTATAACCCCTACCATACGGCATACTATAGCACGCCGTTTTTCATCATTTTTGAGGATTTGAAAAAAATTAAAAAAAAAAAAAAACATGGGTTATAGCCCATCGTTTTTTGAATTTTTGATTTTTTTTAACCTTGTTTTTCATCATTTTTGAACATGGGCTATAGCCCTTACCGTACGGCATACTATAGCACGCCGTTTTTCATCATTTTTGAGGATTTAATTTTTTTTTCAAAATTTCAAAAAACATGGGTTATAGCCCATCGTTTTTTGAATTTTTTAATTCATTTTTAACCTCGTTTTTCATCATTTTTGAACATGGGCTATAACCCCTACCATACGGCATACTATAGCACGCCGTTTTTCATCATTTTTGAGGATTTAAAAACATTTCAAAATTTCAAAAAACATGGGTTATAGCCCATCGTTTTTTGAATTTTTGAAAAAAAAGATTTACCTCGTTTTTCATCATTTTTGAACATGGGCTATAGCCCCTACCATACGGCATACTATAGCACGCCGTTTTTCATCATTTTTGAGGATTTGAAAAAAATTCAAAATAAAAAAAAACATGGGTTATAGCCCATCGTTTTTTGAATTTTTGAAAAAAAACATTAACATAGTTTTTCATCATTTTTGAACATGGGCTATAGCCCCTACCGTACGGCATAATATAGCACCCCATTTTTCATCCTTTTTGAGGATTTGAAAAAAAATCAAAATTTTAAAAAACATGGGGTTTTTTTTACCTCGTTTTTCATCATTTTTGAACATGGGCTTTGGCCCTACCGTACGGCATACTATAGCACGCCGTTTTTCATCATTTTTGAGGATTTGAAAAAAAATCAAAATTTCAAAAAACATGGGTTATAGCCCATCGTTTTTTGAATTTTTGAAAAAAATGATTTACCTCGTTTTTCATCATTTTTGAACATGGGCTATAGCCCCTACCGTACGGCATACTATAGCACGCCGTTTTTCATCATTTTTGAGGATTTGAAAAAAAATCTAAATTAAAAAAGAACATGGGTTATAGCCCATCGTTTTTTGAATTTTTGATTTTTTTTAACCTTGTTTTTCATCATTTTTGAACATGGGCTATAGCCCTTACCGTACGGCATACTATAGCACGCCGTTTTTCATCATTTTTGAGGATTTAATTTTTTTTCAAAATTTCAAAAAACATGGGTTATAGCCCATCGTTTTTTGAATTTTTGAATTCATTTTTAACCTCGTTTTTCATCATTTTTGAACATGGGCTATAACCCCTACCATACGGCATACTATAGCACGCCGTTTTTCATCATTTTTGAGGATTTAAAAACATTTCAAAATTTCAAAAAACATGGGTTATAGCCCATCGTTTTTTGAATTTTTGAAAAAAAAGATTTACCTCGTTTTTCATCATTTTTGAACATGGGCTATAGCCCCTACCATACGGCATACTATAGCACGCCGTTTTTCATCATTTTTGAGGATTTGAAAAAAATTCAAAATAAAAAAAAACATGGGTTATAGCCCATCGTTTTTTGAATTTTTGAAAAAAAAGATTTACCTCGTTTTTCATCATTTTTTAACATGGGCTATAGCCCCTACCGTACGGCATACTATAGCACGCCGTTTTTCATCATTTCTGAGGATTTGAAAAAAATTCAAAATTTCAAAAAACATGGATTATAGCCCATCGTTTTTTGAATTTTTGATTTTTTTTTAACCTTGTTTTTCATCATTTTTGAACATGGGCTATAGCCCTTACCGTACGGCATACTATAGCACGCCGTTTTTCATCATTTTTGAGGATTTAAAAAAATTTCAAAATTTCAAAAAACATGGGTTATAGCCCATCGTTTTTTGAATTTTTGAAAAAAAAGATTTACCTCGTTTTTCATCATTTTTGAACATGGGCTATAGCCCCTACCATACGGCATACTATAGCACGCCGTTTTTCATCATTTTTGAGGATTTGAAAAAAATTCAAAATAAAAAAAAACATGGGTTATAGCCCATCGTTTTTTGAATTTTTGAAAAAAAAAATTAACATAGTTTTTCATCATTTTTGAACATGGGCTATAGCCCCTACCGTACGGCATAATATAGCACCCCATTTTTCATCCTTTTTGAGGATCTGAAAAAAAATCAAAAATTTAAAAAACATGGGTTATAGCCCATCGTTTTTTGAATTTTTGAAAAAAAAGATTTACCTCGTTTTTCATCATTTTTTAACATGGGCTATAGCCCCTACCGTACGGCATACTATAGCACGCCGTTTTTCATCATTTCTGAGGATTTGAAAAAAATTCAAAATTTCAAAAAACATGGATTATAGCCCATCGTTTTTTTTTTCCTTTTTTTTTTTTACCTCGTTTTTCATCATTTTTGAACATGGGCTTTGGCCCTACCGTACGGCATACTATAGCACGCCGTTTTTCATCATTTTTGAGGATTTGAAAAAAAATCAAAATTTCAAAAAACATGGGTTATAGCCCATCGTTTTTTGAAATTTTGAAAAAAAAGATTTACCTCGTTTTTCATCATTTTTGAACATGGGCTATAGCCCCTACCGTACGGCATACTATAGCACGCCGTTTTTCATCATTTTTGAGGATTTGAAAAAAAATCTAAATTAAAAAAAACATGGGTTATAGCCCATCGTTTTTTGAATTTTTGATTTTTTTTTTACCTTGTTTTTCATCATTTTTGAACATGGGCTATAACCCCTACCATACGGCATACTATAGCACGCCGTTTTTCATCATTTTTGAGGATTTGAAAAAAATTCAAAAAAAAAAAAAACATGGGTTATAGCCCATCGTTTTTTGAATTTTTGATTTTTTTAACCTTGTTTTTCATCATTTTTGAACATGGGCTATAGCCCTTACCGTACGGCATACTATAGCACGCCGTTTTTCATCATTTTTGAGGATTTTTTTTTTTTTCTAAATTTCAAAAAACATGGGTTATAGCCCATCGTTTTTTGAATTTTTGAATTCATTTTTAACCTCGTTTTTCATCATTTTTGAACATGGGCTATAACCCCTACCATACGGCATACTATAGCACGCCGTTTTTCATCATTTTTGAGGATTTGAAAAAAATTCAAAATAAAAAAAAACATGGGTTATAGCCCATCGTTTTTTGAATTTTTGAAAAAAAAAATTAACATAGTTTTTCATCATTTTTGAACATGGGCTATAGCCCCTACCGTACGGCATAATATAGCACCCCATTTTTCATCCTTTTTGAGGATTTAAAAAAAAATCAAAATTTTAAAAAACATGGGTTATAGCCCATCGTTTTTTGAATTTTTGAAAAAAAAGATTTACCTCGTTTTTCATCATTTTTGAACATGGGCTATAGCCCCTACCGTACGGCATACTATAGCACGCCGTTTTTCATCATTTTTGAGGATTTGAAAAAAATTCAAAATTTAAAAAAACATGGGTTATAGCCCATCGTTTTTTTAATTTTTGAAAGAAAAATAATTACCTCGTTTTTCATCATTTTTTAACATGGGCTATAGCCCCTACCGTACGGCATACTATAGCACGCCGTTTTTCATCATTTCTGAGGATTTGAAAAAAATTCAAAATTTCAAAAAACATGGATTATAGCCCATCGTTTTTTTTTTTTTTTTTACCTCGTTTTTCATCATTTTTGAACATGGGCTTTGGCCCTACCGTACGGCATACTATAGCACGCCGTTTTTCATCATTTTTGAGGATTTGAAAAAAATTCTAAATTAAAAAAAACATGGGTTATAGCCCATCGTTTTTTTAATTTTTGAAAAAAAAAGAAATTACCTCGTTTTTCATCATTTCTTAACATGGGCTATAGCCCCTACCGTACGGCATACTATAGCACGCCGTTTTTCATCATTTTTGAGGATTTGAAAAAAAAAATCAAAAAACATGGGTTATAGCCCATTGTTTTTTTTATTTTTGAAAAAAAAGATTTACCTCGTTTTTCATCATTTTTGAACATGGGCTATAGCCCCTACCATACGGCATACTATAGCACGCCGTTTTTCATCATTTTTGAGGATTTGAAAAAAAATCAAAAAAAAAAAAAACATGGGTTATAGCCCATCGTTTTTTGAATTTTAGATTTTTTTTAACCTTGTTTTTCATCATTTTTGACATGGGCTATAGCCCATACCGTACGGCATACTATAGCACGCCGTTTTTCATCATTTTTGAGGATTTGAAAAAAAATCTAAATTTCAAAAAACATGGGTTGTAGCCCATCGTTTTTTGAAAAATTGAATTTATTTTTAACCTCGTTTTTCATCATTTTTGAACATGGGCTATAACCCCTACCATACGGCCTACTATAGCACGCCGTTTTTCATAATTTTTGAGGATTTGAAAAAAAATCAAAATTTTAGAAAACATGGGTTATAGCCCATCGTTTTTTTTATTTTTGAAAAAAAAGAAATTACCTCGTTTTTCATCATTTCTTAACATGGGCTATAGCCCCTACCGTACGGCATACTATAGCACGCCGTTTTTCATCATTTTTGAGGATTTAATTTTTTTTTCAAAATTTCAAAAAACATGGGTTATAGCCCATCGTTTTTTGAATTTTTTAATTCATTTTTAACCTCGTTTTTCATCATTTTTGAACATGGGCTATAACCCCTACCATACGGCATACTATAGCACGCCGTTTTTCATCATTTTTGAGGATTTAAAAACATTTCAAAATTTCAAAAAACATGGGTTATAGCCCATCGTTTTTTGAATTTTTGAAAAAAAAGATTTACCTCGTTTTTCATCATTTTTGAACATGGGCTATAGCCCCTACCATACGGCATACTATAGCACGCCGTTTTTCATCATTTTTGAGGATTTGAAAAAAATTCAAAATAAAAAAAAACATGGGTTATAGCCCATCGTTTTTTGAATTTTTGAAAAAAAACATTAACATAGTTTTTCATCATTTTTGAACATGGGCTATAGCCCCTACCGTACGGCATAATATAGCACCCCATTTTTCATCCTTTTTGAGGATTTGAAAAAAAATCAAAATTTTAAAAAACATGGGGTTTTTTTTACCTCGTTTTTCATCATTTTTGAACATGGGCTTTGGCCCTACCGTACGGCATACTATAGCACGCCGTTTTTCATCATTTTTGAGGATTTGAAAAAAAATCAAAATTTCAAAAAACATGGGTTATAGCCCATCGTTTTTTGAATTTTTGAAAAAAATGATTTACCTCGTTTTTCATCATTTTTGAACATGGGCTATAGCCCCTACCGTACGGCATACTATAGCACGCCGTTTTTCATCATTTTTGAGGATTTGAAAAAAAATCTAAATTAAAAAAGAACATGGGTTATAGCCCATCGTTTTTTGAATTTTTGATTTTTTTTAACCTTGTTTTTCATCATTTTTGAACATGGGCTATAGCCCTTACCGTACGGCATACTATAGCACGCCGTTTTTCATCATTTTTGAGGATTTAATTTTTTTTCAAAATTTCAAAAAACATGGGTTATAGCCCATCGTTTTTTGAATTTTTGAATTCATTTTTAACCTCGTTTTTCATCATTTTTGAACATGGGCTATAACCCCTACCATACGGCATACTATAGCACGCCGTTTTTCATCATTTTTGAGGATTTAAAAACATTTCAAAATTTCAAAAAACATGGGTTATAGCCCATCGTTTTTTGAATTTTTGAAAAAAAAGATTTACCTCGTTTTTCATCATTTTTGAACATGGGCTATAGCCCCTACCATACGGCATACTATAGCACGCCGTTTTTCATCATTTTTGAGGATTTGAAAAAAATTCAAAATAAAAAAAAACATGGGTTATAGCCCATCGTTTTTTGAATTTTTGAAAAAAAAGATTTACCTCGTTTTTCATCATTTTTTAACATGGGCTATAGCCCCTACCGTACGGCATACTATAGCACGCCGTTTTTCATCATTTCTGAGGATTTGAAAAAAATTCAAAATTTCAAAAAACATGGATTATAGCCCATCGTTTTTTGAATTTTTGATTTTTTTTTAACCTTGTTTTTCATCATTTTTGAACATGGGCTATAGCCCTTACCGTACGGCATACTATAGCACGCCGTTTTTCATCATTTTTGAGGATTTAAAAAAATTTCAAAATTTCAAAAAACATGGGTTATAGCCCATCGTTTTTTGAATTTTTGAAAAAAAAGATTTACCTCGTTTTTCATCATTTTTGAACATGGGCTATAGCCCCTACCATACGGCATACTATAGCACGCCGTTTTTCATCATTTTTGAGGATTTGAAAAAAATTCAAAATAAAAAAAAACATGGGTTATAGCCCATCGTTTTTTGAATTTTTGAAAAAAAAAATTAACATAGTTTTTCATCATTTTTGAACATGGGCTATAGCCCCTACCGTACGGCATAATATAGCACCCCATTTTTCATCCTTTTTGAGGATCTGAAAAAAAATCAAAAATTTAAAAAACATGGGTTATAGCCCATCGTTTTTTGAATTTTTGAAAAAAAAGATTTACCTCGTTTTTCATCATTTTTTAACATGGGCTATAGCCCCTACCGTACGGCATACTATAGCACGCCGTTTTTCATCATTTCTGAGGATTTGAAAAAAATTCAAAATTTCAAAAAACATGGATTATAGCCCATCGTTTTTTTTTTCCTTTTTTTTTTTTACCTCGTTTTTCATCATTTTTGAACATGGGCTTTGGCCCTACCGTACGGCATACTATAGCACGCCGTTTTTCATCATTTTTGAGGATTTGAAAAAAAATCAAAATTTCAAAAAACATGGGTTATAGCCCATCGTTTTTTGAAATTTTGAAAAAAAAGATTTACCTCGTTTTTCATCATTTTTGAACATGGGCTATAGCCCCTACCGTACGGCATACTATAGCACGCCGTTTTTCATCATTTTTGAGGATTTGAAAAAAAATCTAAATTAAAAAAAACATGGGTTATAGCCCATCGTTTTTTGAATTTTTGATTTTTTTTTTACCTTGTTTTTCATCATTTTTGAACATGGGCTATAACCCCTACCATACGGCATACTATAGCACGCCGTTTTTCATCATTTTTGAGGATTTGAAAAAAATTCAAAAAAAAAAAAAACATGGGTTATAGCCCATCGTTTTTTGAATTTTTGATTTTTTTAACCTTGTTTTTCATCATTTTTGAACATGGGCTATAGCCCTTACCGTACGGCATACTATAGCACGCCGTTTTTCATCATTTTTGAGGATTTTTTTTTTTTTCTAAATTTCAAAAAACATGGGTTATAGCCCATCGTTTTTTGAATTTTTGAATTCATTTTTAACCTCGTTTTTCATCATTTTTGAACATGGGCTATAACCCCTACCATACGGCATACTATAGCACGCCGTTTTTCATCATTTTTGAGGATTTGAAAAAAATTCAAAATAAAAAAAAACATGGGTTATAGCCCATCGTTTTTTGAATTTTTGAAAAAAAAAATTAACATAGTTTTTCATCATTTTTGAACATGGGCTATAGCCCCTACCGTACGGCATAATATAGCACCCCATTTTTCATCCTTTTTGAGGATTTAAAAAAAAATCAAAATTTTAAAAAACATGGGTTATAGCCCATCGTTTTTTGAATTTTTGAAAAAAA
This sequence comes from Protomyctophum parallelum, assembly GCF_964188405.1. Classification (NCBI taxonomy): domain Eukaryota; kingdom Metazoa; phylum Chordata; class Actinopteri; order Myctophiformes; family Myctophidae; genus Protomyctophum; species Protomyctophum parallelum. The sequence goes on along the minus strand of NC_139702.1, from coordinate 31,706,006 downwards.
AGATTTACCTCGTTTTTCATCATTTTTGAACATGGGCTATAGCCCCTACCGTACGGCATACTATAGCACGCCGTTTTTCATCATTTTTGAGGATTTGAAAAAAATTCAAAATTTAAAAAAACATGGGTTATAGCCCATCGTTTTTTTAATTTTTGAAAGAAAAATAATTACCTCGTTTTTCATCATTTTTTAACATGGGCTATAGCCCCTACCGTACGGCATACTATAGCACGCCGTTTTTCATCATTTCTGAGGATTTGAAAAAAATTCAAAATTTCAAAAAACATGGATTATAGCCCATCGTTTTTTTTTTTTTTTTTACCTCGTTTTTCATCATTTTTGAACATGGGCTTTGGCCCTACCGTACGGCATACTATAGCACGCCGTTTTTCATCATTTTTGAGGATTTGAAAAAAATTCTAAATTAAAAAAAACATGGGTTATAGCCCATCGTTTTTTTAATTTTTGAAAAAAAAAGAAATTACCTCGTTTTTCATCATTTCTTAACATGGGCTATAGCCCCTACCGTACGGCATACTATAGCACGCCGTTTTTCATCATTTTTGAGGATTTGAAAAAAAAAATCAAAAAACATGGGTTATAGCCCATTGTTTTTTTTATTTTTGAAAAAAAAGATTTACCTCGTTTTTCATCATTTTTGAACATGGGCTATAGCCCCTACCATACGGCATACTATAGCACGCCGTTTTTCATCATTTTTGAGGATTTGAAAAAAAATCAAAAAAAAAAAAAACATGGGTTATAGCCCATCGTTTTTTGAATTTTAGATTTTTTTTAACCTTGTTTTTCATCATTTTTGACATGGGCTATAGCCCATACCGTACGGCATACTATAGCACGCCGTTTTTCATCATTTTTGAGGATTTGAAAAAAAATCTAAATTTCAAAAAACATGGGTTGTAGCCCATCGTTTTTTGAAAAATTGAATTTATTTTTAACCTCGTTTTTCATCATTTTTGAACATGGGCTATAACCCCTACCATACGGCCTACTATAGCACGCCGTTTTTCATAATTTTTGAGGATTTGAAAAAAAATCAAAATTTTAGAAAACATGGGTTATAGCCCATCGTTTTTTTTATTTTTGAAAAAAAAGAAATTACCTCGTTTTTCATCATTTCTTAACATGGGCTATAGCCCCTACCGTACGGCATACTATAGCACGCCGTTTTTCATCATTTTTGAGGATTTGAAAAAAAAAAAAATCAAAAAACATGGGTTATAGCCCATCGTTTTTTTAATAAAAAAAAAAAAAGATTTACCTCGTTTTTCATCATTTTTGAACATGGGCTATAGCCCCTACCGTACGGCATACTATAGCACGCCGTTTTTCATCATTTTTGAGGATTTGAAAAAAAATCAAAATAAAAAAAAACATGGGTTATAGCCCATCGTTTTTTGAATTTATTTTTAACCTCGTTTTTCATCATTTTTGAACATGGGCTATAGCCCCTACCATACGGCATACTATAGCACGCCGTTTTTCATCATTTTTGAGGATTTGAAAAAAAAAAAAAAAAAAAAAAACATGGGTTATATCCCATCGTTTTTTGAATTTTTGAAAGAAAAAAAATTACCTCGTTTTTCATCATTTTTTAACACGGGCTATAGCCCCTACCGTACGGCATACTATAGCACGCCGTTTTTCATCATTTCTGAGGATTTGAAAATTTTTCAAATTTTCAAAAAACATGGATTATAGCCCATCGTTTCTTTTTTTTTTTCTTTTTTTTTTTACCTCGTTTTTCATCATTTTTGAACATGGGCTTTGGCCCTACCGTACGGCATACTATAGCACGCCGTTTTTCATAATTTTTGAGGATTTGAAAAAAAATCAAAATTTTAGAAAACATGGGTTATAGCCCATCGTTTTTTTTATTTTTGAAAAAAAAGAAATTACCTCGTTTTTCATCATTTCTTAACATGGGCTATAGCCCCTACCGTACGGCATACTATAGCACGCCGTTTTTCATCATTTTTGAGGATTTGAAAAAAAAAAAAATCAAAAAACATGGGTTATAGCCCATCGTTTTTTTAATAAAAAAAAAAAAAGATTTACCTCGTTTTTCATCATTTTTGAACATGGGCTATAGCCCCTACCGTACGGCATACTATAGCACGCCGTTTTTCATCATTTTTGAGGATTTGAAAAAAAATCAAAATAAAAAAAAACATGGGTTATAGCCCATCGTTTTTTGAATTTATTTTTAACCTCGTTTTTCATCATTTTTGAACATGGGCTATAGCCCCTACCATACGGCATACTATAGCACGCCGTTTTTCATCATTTTTGAGGATTTGAAAAAAAAAAAAAAAAAAAAAAACATGGGTTATATCCCATCGTTTTTTGAATTTTTGAAAGAAAAAAAATTACCTCGTTTTTCATCATTTTTTAACACGGGCTATAGCCCCTACCGTACGGCATACTATAGCACGCCGTTTTTCATCATTTCTGAGGATTTGAAAATTTTTCAAATTTTCAAAAAACATGGATTATAGCCCATCGTTTCTTTTTTTTTTTCTTTTTTTTTTTACCTCGTTTTTCATCATTTTTGAACATGGGCTTTGGCCCTACCGTACGGCATACTATAGCACGCCGTTTTTCATCATTTTTGAGGATTTGAAAAAAAATCAAAATAAAAAAAAACATGGGTTATAGCCCATCGTTTTTTGAATCTTTGAAAGAAAAATAATTACCTCGTTTTTCATCATTTTTTAACATGGGCTATAGCCCCTACCGTACGGCATACATAGCACGCCGTTTTTCATCATTTCTGAGGATTTGAAAAAAATTCAAAATTTCAAAAAACATGGATTATAGCCCATCGTTTTTTGTTTTTTTTTTACCCCTTTTTTCATCATTTTTGAACATGGGCTTTGGCCCTACCGTACGGCATACTATAGCACGCCGTTTTTCATCATTTTTGAGGATTTGAAAAAAATTCTAAATTAAAAAAAACATGGGTTATAGCCCATCGTTTTTTTAATTTTTGAAAAAAAAAGAAATTACCTCGTTTTTCATCATTTCTTAACATGGGCTATAGCCCCTACCGTACGGCATACTATAGCACGCCGTTTTTCATCATTTTTGAGGATTTGAAAAAAAAAATCAAAAAACATGGGTTATAGCCCATTGTTTTTTTTATTTTTGAAAAAAAAGATTTACCTCGTTTTTCATCATTTTTGAACATGGGCTATAGCCCCTACCATACGGCATACTATAGCACGCCGTTTTTCATCATTTTTGAGGATTTGAAAAAAAATCAAAAAAAAACAAAACATGGGTTATAGCCCATCGTTTTTTGAATTTTAGATTTTTTTTAACCTTGTTTTTCATCATTTTTGACATGGGCTATAGCCCATACCGTACGGCATACTATAGCACGCCGTTTTTCATCATTTTTGAGGATTTGAAAAAAAATCTAAATTTCAAAAAACATGGGTTGTAGCCCATCGTTTTTTGAAAAATTGAATTTATTTTTAACCTCGTTTTTCATCATTTTTGAACATGGGCTATAACCCCTACCATACGGCCTACTATAGCACGCCGTTTTTCATAATTTTTGAGGATTTGAAAAAAAATCAAAATTTTAGAAAACATGGGTTATAGCCCATCGTTTTTTTTATTTTTGAAAAAAAAGAAATTACCTCGTTTTTCATCATTTCTTAACATGGGCTATAGCCCCTACCGTACGGCATACTATAGCACGCCGTTTTTCATCATTTTTGAGGATTTGAAAAAAAAAAAAATCAAAAAACATGGGTTATAGCCCATCGTTTTTTTAATAAAAAAAAAAAAAGATTTACCTCGTTTTTCATCATTTTTGAACATGGGCTATAGCCCCTACCGTACGGCATACTATAGCACGCCGTTTTTCATCATTTTTGAGGATTTGAAAAAAAATCAAAAATTTAAAAAACATGGGTTATAGCCCATCGTTTTTTGAATTTTTGAATTTTATTTTTAACCTTGTTTTTCATCATTTTTGAACATGGGCTATAGCCCTTACCGTACGGCATACTATAGCACGCCGTTTTTCATCATTTTTGAGGATTTGAAAAAAATTCAAAATTTCAAAAAACATGGGTTATAGCCCATCGTTTTTTTAATTTTTTAATTTATTTTTAACCTCGTTTTTCATCATTTTTGAACATGGGCTATAACCCCTACCATACGGCATACTATAGCACGCCGTTTTTCATCATTTTTGAGGATTTGAAAAAAATTCAAAATAAAAAAAAACATGGGTTATAGCCCATCGTTTTTTTAATTTTTGAAAAAAAGAATTAACCTAGTTTTTCATCATTTTTGAACATGGGCTATAACCCCTACCATACGGCATACTATAGCACGCCGTTTTTCATCATTTTTGAGGATTTGAAAAAAAATCAGAATTTCAAAAAACATGGGTTATAGCCCATCGTTTTTTGAATTTTTGAAAAAAAAGATTTACCTCGTTTTTCATCATTTTTTAAAATGTGCTATAGCCCCTACCGTCTAAAACAGTGTTTCCCAACCTGTGTGTCGCGGAGCTTTGGTGTTCCGTTTGATGTGTCCAAGTGCTCCGCGTAATTTGACCGAAATTAAGTTATAGTGACTAGTGTTACTTTCTGTCAAATCAGGCGGAACACTAACTCTCCCCCGAAGGCTTCTTATAGTTGCGTCGTTGTTGTCACACGTCCATTAGACGTGCGATAACATCAACACGGAACAATAGACTAACGACCCTCGGCCATTGAAATTTACAATTTACAATTTACAATTTAGGCATTTAGCAGACGCTCTTAATCCAGAGCGACTTACATTTAAGCAAGAACAAAAGCATGGGAATACATCACATAAAAGCATTTATCATGAAACATGCGTAAGCTAAGAAGGTAACAGTGGAATATATATATGATGAAACTATACATACACTATACATAATAAACTATACATATTCACTACTATGCTATACATATGTACTATGGCGTGCTATGACTATATACAATACAATTATAGTGCTGTCTACATAACATGCTATAAGTCTGTGTCAAATGCTATCTAAGCCAACAGAAATGCTATCTAAGGGGTTAGGGTAAGTGCTATGGGCCATGATGGAGTCTGAAAAGGTGGGTTTTCAGGCTACGGCGGAAGATTGGGAGTGATGCTGCAGTTCTGACTGCAATGGGAAGTGCATTCCACAGTTTTGGAGCCAGAAGGGAGAAGAGTTTGGGACGTGTGGAGCGTTGTCCCGGCGTTTTTAGTGAGGGTACTTCCAGTTTCCCTGCGTTGGCTGATCTGAGTGCGCGGGAGGGTTTGTAGGGTTCAATCATACTTGTAAGATATGGGGGAGCCATACCTTTGGTTGCTTTGAATGCCAGCATCAGAGTTTTGTATTCTGTGCGGGCAGCGACCGGGAGCCAGTGGAGGGAGCGGAGCAGGGGGGAGACATGTGAGAATTTTGGCTGGTTGAAGACCAAGCGAGCTGCTGCATTTTGGATCAGCTGGAGAGGCTTAAGTGCACATGCTGGTAGGCCAGTAAGGAGGGAGTTACAATAGTCGAGTTTTGACAAGACTGTTGTCTGGATTAGGAGCTGGGCTGATTCCTGGGTGAGGAACGGTCTAATTCGTCGTATGTTATAGAGTGTGAACCTACATGATCGAGTGACAGCTGTGATGTGAGCTTTGAACGAGAGCTGACTGTCCAGGACAACACCAAGATTCCTGGCTGTTGGGACAGACGTTACCAGGGCGTTGTCTACGCAATGTTAATGCTTAGAGTTAGATGCATGCCGAAGAGGCTACATTTCGCTCCCTCCAGAAAGACTGGAGCGCCCAGAGCGCAGCCACATGCACGTAGACAGCAAACACATACAGTCCTACATGTCCCGACCTAGCCCAAACATTTAGATTCTCGTAGTCCCGACCCAAACACGTAAAGTAAACGTGACGTTGTTGTGATTAAACATAATGTGCCACGAAAAATAGCTGTCCATAGATGTCCAAACATGATCGCCTCGTTCGGCCAACAAAATATATCTCCCTCCCTCCACAGAAGCGCAGTGATTTATTCTTCGTCGTACACGTGTTATGCTTGCATGCTGAAAATGGCTGATCTACAAGCTCACAACGCGTTGCGGACGAAACGCGTTGTGAGCTTGTCGATCAGCTATTTTCAGCACGTGAAAATAAGCAGGCTGTGAGAACTGAGACCCTGCACAATAAAAGCAAGCAGCTTTCACAAGTTGGCCCATAATAAAGACAAGGAAAAGGATTAGGTGGCATTTCACATTGCATATGAGCAATTTTTTTAAACTGAGGCACTGTTTCTGTCCTTTTCATTCTCGTTATTTGATGAGTGCTGTCATGTGTGTTTTTATTTTATTATATAACTTTTACATATATATATTTACTTTTACTATAATATATATATATTTAATATATATGTATATTATATACACCCCCCCCCCCCCCCCCCTAGGTGTTCCCCGAGATTTTTAGGCTATGAAAAGTGTTCCCTGGGACAAAAAAGGTTGGGAAACACTGGTCTAAAACACGTCAAAAAATAGACGTGTTTTAGACGTCTATTTTTAGACGTTTTTATCCCATTTTTGAACATGGGCTATAGCCCCTACCGTACGGCATACTATAGCACGCAGTTTTTCATCATTTTTGAGGATTTGAAAAAAAATCAAAAATTTAAAAAACATGGGTTATAGCCCATCGTTTTTTGAATTTTTGATTTTTTTTTTTAACCTTGTTTTTCATCATTTTTGAACATGGGCTATAGCCCTTACCGTACGGCATACTATAGCACGCCGTTTTTCATCATTTTTGAGGATTTGAAAAAAATTCAAAATTTCAAAAAACATGGGTTATAGCCCATCGTTTTTTTAATTTTTTAATTTATTTTTAACCTCGTTTTTCATCATTTTTGAACATGGGCTATAACCCCTACCATACGGCATACTATAGCACGCCGTTTTTCATCATTTTTGAGGATTTGAAAAAAATTCAAAATAAAAAAAAACATGGGTTATAGCCCATCGTTTTTTGAATTTTTGAAAAAAAGAATTAACCTAGTTTTTCATCATTTTTGAACATGGGCTATAACCCCTACCATACGGCATACTATAGCACGCCGTTTTTCATCATTTTTGAGGATTTGAAAAAAATTCAGAATTTCAAAAAACATGGGTTATAGCCCATCGTTTTTTGAATTTTTGAAAAAAAAGATTTACCTCGTTTTTCATCATTTTTGAAAATGTGCTATAGCCCCTACCGTCTAAAACAGTGTTTCCCAACCTGTGTGTCGCGGAGCTTTGGTGTTCCGTTTGATGTGTCCAAGTGCTCCGCGTAATTTGACCGAAATTAAGTTATAGTGACTAGTGTTACTTTCTGTCAAATCAGGCGGAACACTAACTCTCCCCCGAAGGCTTCTTATAGTTGCGTCGTTGTTGTCACACGTCCATTAGACGTGCGATAACATCAACACGGAACAATAGACTAACGACCCTCGGCCATTGAAATGTTAATGCTTAGAGTTAGATGCATGCCGAAGAGGCTACATTTCGCTCCCTCCAGAAAGACTGGAGCGCCCAGAGCGCAGCCACATGCACGTAGACAGCAAACACATACAGTCCTACATGTCCCGACCTAGCCCAAACATTTAGATTCTCGTAGTCCCGACCCAAACACGTAAAGTAAACGTGACGTTGTTGTGATTAAACATAATGTGCCACGAAAAATAGCTGTCCATAGATGTCCAAACATGATCGCCTCGTTCGGCCAACAAAATATATCTCCCTCCCTCCACAGAAGCGCAGTGATTTATTCTTCGTCGTACACGTGTTATGCTTGCATGCTGAAAATGGCTGATCTACAAGCTCACAACGCGTTGCGGACGAAACGCGTTGTGAGCTTGTCGATCAGCTATTTTCAGCACGTGAAAATAAGCAGGCTGTGAGAACTGAGACCCTGCACAATAAAAGCAAGCAGCTTTCACAAGTTGGCCCATAATAAAGACAAGGAAAAGGATTAGGTGGCATTTCACATTGCATATGAGCAATTTTTTGAAACTGAGGCACTGTTTCTGTCCTTTTCATTCTCGTTATTTGATGAGTGCTGTCATGTGTGTTTTTATTTTATTATATAACTTTTACATGTATATTTACTTTTACTATAATATATATATATTTAATATATATGTATATTATATACACCCCCCCCCCCCCCCTAGGTGTTCCCCGAGATTTTTAGGCTATGAAAAGTGTTCCCTGGGACTTAGACGTCTATTTTTAGACGTTTTTATCCCATTTTTGACCATGGGCTATAGCCCATACCGTACGGCATACTATAGCACGCCGTTCTTCATCATTTTTGAGGATTTGAAAAAAAAAAAAAGATGGGCTATAACCCATCGTTTTTTTTTCTTTACATTTTTTTCAAATCCTCAAAAATGATGAAAAACGGCGTGCTATAGTATGCCGTATGGTATGGGCTATTAGACGAGCGTCTAAAAATGGGATTAAAACGTCTGAAAATAGACGTCTAAAACTCGTCTAAAAATAGACCTGTTTTAGACGTCTATTTTTAGACGTTTTTTATCCCATTTTTGACCATGGGCTATAGCCCATACCGTACGGCATACTATAGCACGCCGTTTTTCATCATTTTGAGGATTTGAAAAAAATCAAAAAACAATGGGCTATAACCCATCGTTTCTTTTCTTCATTTTTTTCAAATCTTCAAAAATGATGAAAAACGGCGTACGGTATGGGCTATTGGACGAGCGTCTAAAAATGGGATAAAAACGTAAAAAAAATAGACGTCTAAAACTCGTCTAAAAATAGACGTCTAAAACACGTCTAAAAATAGACGTGTTTTAGACGTCTATTTTTAGACGTTTTTTATCCCATTTTTGACCATGGGCTATAGCCCATATCGTACGGCATACTATAGCACACCGTTTTTCATCATTTTTGAGGATTTGAAAATAATGAAAAAAACGATGGGTATAGCCCATCGTTTTTTGAATTTTTGAAGAAAAAAAAAGTCCTCGTTTTTCATCATTTTGGACCATGGGCTATAGCCCATATCGTAAGGCATACTATAGCACGCTATTTTTCATCATTTTTGAGGATTTGAAAAAAATGAAAAAAATGAAAAAAATGAAAAAAACGATGGGTTATAGCCCATCGTTTTTTGAATTTTATTTATCCTCGTTTTTCATCATTTTGTATGTTGGACTAGTAGCATGCCAAAGTTTGTGCTATTGCCATAGATAATGCATTGGGCGTTTAAGTTAAATAACTCAGAAACTATGAAACATTTCAAAGTAAAAAAGTTCCAGCATGTGTCTCCACAGTAAGCTGAATAATAAAAAGTGTGAATGTAGTTTCTAGGTGAAAGTGATTGTTGACGTGCCAATGTCTGCCATTGAGCCCCATTGTAAATTTGAAAGCACTAAAAAAAAAAAAATCCTCGTTTTTCATCATTTTGGACCATGGGCTATAGCCCATATCGTACGGCCTACTATAGCACGCCGTTTTTCATCATTTTTGAGGATTTTAAAAAAATGAAAAAAACGATGGGTTATAGCCCATCGTTTTTTGAATTTTTGAAAAAAATAAAATTTGTCCTCGTTTTTCATCATTTTGGACCATGGGCTATAGCCCATATCGTACGGCATACTATAGCACGCCGTTTTTCATCATTTTTGAGGATTTGAAAAAAATGAAAAAATTATAAAAAAAACGATGGGTTATAGCCCATCGTTTTTTGAATTTTATTTATCCTCGTTTTTCATCATTTGTATGTAGGAGTAGTAGCATGCCAAAGTTTGTGCTATTGCCATAGATAATGCATTGGGCGTTTAAGTTAAATAACTCAGAAACTATAAAACATTTCAAAGTAAAAAAGTTCCAGCATGTGTCTCCACAGTAAGCTGAATAATAAAAAGTGTGAATGGAGTTTCTAGGTGAAAGTGATTTTTGACGTGCCAATGTCTGCCATTGAGCCCCATTGTAAATTTGAAAGCACTATATTTCTAAAACTATGAAAGATTTCAAATATTCCTTTTCAGGCAAACATGTCCACCGTAAGATGAACCTAAGTAGGCTAGATTTATTTTTTAATCCTCGTTTATCATCATTTTTGACCATCCCACTGAGCAATAGCCGGCTATTAGACGTGCGTCTAAAAATGGGATAAAAAACGTCTAAAAATAGATGTCTAAAAAACGTCTAAAAATAGACGTCTAAAACACGTCTATTTTTAGACGTCTATTTTTAGACGCTCGTTTAATAGCCCATATCGTACGGCATACTGTAGCACGCCGTTTTTCATCATTTTTGAGGATTTGGAAAGAATGGAGAGAAAAAAACGATGGGTTATACTATAGCCTATAGTTTTTTGAATTTTTGATTATTATTTTTTATCCTCGTTTTTCATCATTTTGGACCATGGGCTATAGCCCATACCGTACGGCATACTATAGCACGCCGTTTTTCATCATTTTTGACCATCCCACTGAGCAATAGCCGGCTATTAGACGTGCATCAAAAAATGGGATAAAAAACGTCTAAAAATAGATGTCTAAAAAACGTCTAAAAATAGACGTCTAAAACACGTCTATTTTTAGACATGTTTTAGACGTCTATTTTTAGACGTTTTTTATCCCATTTTTAGACGCTCGTCTAATAGCCCATATCGTACGGCATACTGTAGCATGCCGTTTTTCATCATTTTTGAGGATTTGAAAAGAATGGAAAAAGAAAAAAACAATGGGTTATAGCCCATCGTTTTTTGAATTTTTGAAAAAAGAATTATCCTGGATTTTCATCATTTTTGATCATGGGCTATAGCCCAGACCGTACGGCATACTAAAGCACACCGTTTTTCATCATTTTTGAGGATTTGAAAAAAATGAAAAAATGAAAAAAATGAAGGGTATAGCACATCGTTTTTTTATTTATTAATATTTTTTTTAATCCTCGTTTTTCATCATTTTTGACCATCCCACTGAGCAATAGCCGGCTATTAGACGTGCGTCTAAAAATGGGATAAAAAACGTCTAAAAATAGATGTCTAAAGAACGTCTAAAAATAGATGTCTAACACACGTCTATTTTTAGACGTGTTTTAGACGTCTATTTTTAGACGTTTTTTATCCCATTTTTAGACGCTCGTCTAATAGCCCATATCGTACGGCATACTGTAGCATGCCGTTTTTCATCATTTTTGAGGATTTGGAAAGAATGGAAAAAAAACGATGGGTTATAGCCCATAGTTTTTTGAATTTTTGATTATTATTTTTTATCCTCGTTTTTCATCATTTTTGACCATGGGCTATAGCCCATACCGTACGGCAAACTATAGCACACCGTTTTTCATAATTTTTGACCATCCCACTGAGCAATAGCCAGCTATTAGACGTGCATCTAAAAATGGGATAAAAAACGTCTAAAAATAGATGTCTAAAAAACGTCTAAAACACGTCTATTTTTAGACGTGTTTTAGACGTCTATTTATATCATTTTTGAGGATTTGAAAAAAATTATAAAATTAAAAAAACGATGGGTTTTTTTAATAAAAAAAAAATCCTTGTTTTTCATAATTTTGTATGTAGGACTAGTAGCATGCCAAAGTTTGTGCTATTGCCATAGAGAATGCATTGGGCGTTTAAGTTAAATAACTCAGAAACTATAAAACATGTCAAAGTAAAATGTTCCAGCATGTGTCTCCACAGTAAGCTGAATAATGAAAAGTGTGAATGGAGTTTCTAGGTGAAAGTGATTTTTGACGTGCCAATGTCTGCCATTGAGCCCCATTGTAAATTTGAAAGCACTATATTTCTAAAACTATGAAACATTTCAAAGATTCCTTTTCAGGCAAACATGTCCACCGTAAGATGAACCTAAGTAGGCTAGAATGGGGTTGCTACGTGAAATTATGTAGGACTAGTAGCATGCCAAAGTTTGTGCTATTGCCATATGCATTGGGCGTTTAAGTTGAATAACTCAGAAACTACAAAACATTTCAAAGTAAAACATTCCAGCATGTGTCTCCACAGTAAGCTGAATAATAAAAAGTGTGAATGGAGTTTCTAGGTGAAAGTGATTTTTTGTCAAAATCTGCCATTGAGCCCTGTGTTAAAAGTCTCAAATTTGAAACCATTATATTTCTAAAACTATGACACCTTTCAAAGATTCCTTTTTAGGCAAACATGTCCACCGTAAGATGAACCTAAGTAGGCTAGAATGGGGTTGGTAGGTTTAAGTATGTAGGACTAGTAGCATGCCAAAGTTTGTGCTAATGCAATAGTGAAAGTGATTTTTTACTCTCCTCCTGCCTGGGGCCCCCTTGCCTACTCTCCTCCTGCCTGACCCCCCTCGCCTACTCTCCTCCTGCCTGACCCCCCCTCGCCTACTCTCCTCCTGCCTGGGGCCCCCTCACCTACTCTCCTCCTGCCTGGAGCCACCTCGCCTATACTCTCCTCCTGCCTGACCCCCCTCGCCTACTCTCCTCCTGCCTGGGGCCCTCTCGCCTACTCTCCTCCTGCCAGGGGCCACCTCGCCTACTCTCCTCCTGCCTGGGGCCCTCTCGCCTACTCTCCTCCTGCCAGGGGCCACCTCGCCTACTCTCCTCCTGCCTGGGGCCTCCTCGCCTACTCTCCTCCTGCCTGACCCCCCCCCCTCGCCTACTCTCCTCCTGCCTGGGGTCCTCTCGCCTACTCTCCTCCTGCCTGACCCCCCCTCGCCTACTCTCCTCCTGCCTGGGGTCCTCTCGCCTACTCTCCTCCTGCCTGACCCCCCCTCGCCTACTCTCCTCCTGCCTGACCCCCCCTCGCCTACTCTCCTCCTGCCTGACCCCGCCTCGCCTACGTTCCTCCTGCCTGGGGCCACCTCGCCTACTCTCCTCCTGCCTGGGGTCCCCTCGCCTACTCTCCTCCTGTCATCCCACTAAGTATTATATGGATATTATCTGATTTATCCACCGGGCCACTTAACAGCACACAGTCATACTGTACCTACTCTAGGTGAAGGTGATTTGAACCAGCACCATCCTATGTTGGGTTTGAACCGGCAGACTTCTACCAGGTATTCTATGGATATTATCTGATTTATCCACCAGGGCTCTTAACTGCACACACTCCTACCTTCTCAGCATCCTACTAGGAGTATGTGGCCAGCATACTTCTACTAGAATATCGTCACCTTATTAAACTAATTGCCTAAGTAATTTTTCGCATTTTTTGGCCTAAATCACCACCTGGTGATGCTGGCCACCTCTGGTAAAATTGCCTGAGCCCTAATGTAAAAGGCCTTCCTGTTACACCCTATTAAAACAATGGCCTATGTCAAGAGGGAGACTTAGGCCATATTATTTTGCCTAAGTCATAATAAAATGTGACTTAGGCCATTTTAACACACCTTTCAAAATGGGACTGAATGGGACTGAAGGGGAGGTACTGTTACTATGGGACTGATAGAATGGGACTGAATGGGACTGAATGGGAGTGAAAGGGAGGTACTGTTACTATGGGACTGATACTATGGGAGTGCATGGGACTGAATGGGAGTGAATGGGAGGTACTGTTACTATGGGACTGATACTATGGGAGTGCATGGGAGTGAATGGGACTGAATGGGAGTGAAAGGGAGGTACTGTTACTATGGGTAACAGTACCCGGCCAGGAGACAACCCACAGAGCCTAGTCCCTCCATGTGCCAGAAGTGTACCTCCCAGCCTTGGCAGAGTAGTTCTGGAATAGTTCCAACAGATTGTGTGCCCCTGGTTTTTCCCTAGTGGGACTGATTTAGGGTAGCTACTGGGACGTAAGTCGGGACTTGATCACTCCCGGCTAAGTGATGGGTATGATGTTGAGAGACCCGAAACACTGTTGACCTCAGGATACATCACTGAGGATACATCCCAGGTGCATCCATGCGATGTTTTTTTAGTTATAGTTCTTCTATTTATATAGTGACTCAAAGGAATAGACTATGTGACAACCAGGTATAGTCTGGTGACACCGGAGAGACGGGTGACAGCCGGAATGTAGACGGCACCCGGGTGAGCAGTATGGGTTAGCGCCCCAACCTGTGTCCTCAGTGAGGATGAAGTCCAACAACCCTCGGTGAGGCCTTTGGGAGGGCCATGCAAGCAGCAAGCGGAACCGCAGCACCATGACCCTGCGGAACCATTGCCCACCACCACCAATGAACTGTCTGGTGCTGGGACTCTGGTGCAACGCACAGGTCCTTGCTCTACTCCTGGTGAGAGCAGGAGTGGACCTGGTGAGACGTAGGAGGGGCCCGGCCAGGAGACAACCCACAGAGCCTAGTCCCTCCATGTGCCAGAAGTGTACCTCCCAGCCCTGGCAGAGTAGTTCTGGAATAGTTCCAACGGATTGTGTGCCCCTGGTTTTTCCCTAGTGGGACTGATTGAGGGTAGCTACTGGGACGTAAGTCGGGACTTGATCAACCCCGGCTGGGTCACCTGAGTGAGGGGTATGATGTTGAGAGACCCGAAATCCCGTTGACCTCAGGATACATCACTGAGGATACGTCCCAGGTGCATCCATGCAACGTTTTTTTGTTATGGGACTGATACTATGGGAGTGCATGGGACTGAATGGGAGTGAATGGGAGGTACTGTATGGGACTGATACTATGGGAGTGAATGGCACTGAATGGGAGTGAAAGGGAGGTACTGTTACTATGGGACTGACACTATGGGAGTTCATGGGAGTGAATGGGAGTGAATGGGAGGGAATGTGACTGAATGGGAGGTACTGTTACTATGGGACTGACACGATGGGATTGAATGGGACTGAATGGGAGTGAATGGGGTGTACTGTTACTATGTGACTGAATGGGAGTGAATAAAAGTGAATGGGAGTGAATGGGACTGAATCGGAGTGAATGGGAGTGAATGGGAGGTACTGTTACTATGGGGTTGTTTGTTTGTTGAGTGGGGTTTGAACTCACCATCTCCAAAACATGTGGCCAGTGTTCTAACACACTGAGCGACTGGTTCCAGACAATTCACACTGCTTTTTTGTTTGTTTTATTCTTCTGAAATTGGCCGTGAAAGTAAAGACTTGAGTGGGGTTTGAACTCACCATCTCCCGATTATATGGCAGCGTTCTAACACACTGAGCCACTGGCTCCAGACAATTCACAGTGCTTTTTTGTTTATTTTATTGTTCTGAAATTGGATTGAAAGTAAATACTTGAGTGGGGTTTGAACTCACCATCTCCCAAACATGTGGCCAGTGTTCTAAAACACTGAGCCACTGGTTCCAGACAATTCACTCTTCTTTTTTGTTTGTTTTATTCTTCTGAAATTGGTTGTGAAAGTAAAGACTTGAGTGGGGTTTGAACTCACCATCTTCCGATCATGTGGCAGCGTTCTAACACACTGAGCCACTGGCTCCAGACAATTCACACTGCTTTTTTGTTTGTTTTATTCTTCTGAAATTGGTTGTGAAAGTAAAGACTTGAGTGGGGTTTGAACTCACCATCTCCCAATGATGTGGCAGGTTTCTAACACACTGAGCCACTGGTTCCAGACAAATCACATTGCTTTTGAGTTTGTTTTGTTCTTCTGTAAATCGGTCTTGAAAGTAAAGAATTAAGTGGGGCTTGAAGTCACCATCTCCCGATCATGTGGCCAATGTTCTAACACACTGAGCCACTGGTTCCAGACAATTCACACTTCTTTTTTGTTTGTTTTATTCTTCTGAAATTGGTTGTGAAAGTAAAGATTTGAGTGGGGTTTGAACTCACCATCTCCCGATCATATGGCAGCGTTCTAACACACTGAGCCACTGGCTCCAGACAATTCACAGTGCTTTTTTGTTTATTTTATTGTTCTGAAATTGGATTGAAAGTAAATACTTGAGTGGGGTTTGAACTCACCATCTCCCAAACATGTGGCCAGTGTTCTAAAACACTGAGCCACTGGTTCCAGACAATTCACTCTTCTTTTTTGTTTGTTTTATTCTTCTGAAATTGGTTGTGAAAGTAAAGACTTGAGTGGGGTTTGAACTCACCATCTTCCGATCATGTGGCAGCGTTCTAACACACTGAGCCACTGGCTCCAGACAATTCACACTGCTTTTTTGTTTGTTTTATTCTTCTGAAATTGGTTGTGAAAGTAAAGACTTGAGTGGGGTTTGAACTCACCATCTCCCAATGATGTGGCAGGTTTCTAACACACTGAGCCACTGGTTCCAGACAAATCACATTGCTTTTGAGTTTGTTTTGTTCTT
Organism: Protomyctophum parallelum; assembly: GCF_964188405.1. Lineage (NCBI taxonomy): Eukaryota > Metazoa > Chordata > Actinopteri > Myctophiformes > Myctophidae > Protomyctophum > Protomyctophum parallelum. The sequence goes on along the minus strand of NC_139702.1, from coordinate 31,689,725 downwards.
CTGTAAATCGGTCTTGAAAGTAAAGAATTAAGTGGGGCTTGAAGTCACCATCTCCCGATCATGTGGCCAATGTTCTAACACACTGAGCCACTGGTTCCAGACAATTCACACTTCTTTTTTGTTTGTTTTATTCTTCTGAAATTGGTTGTGAAAGTAAAGACTTGAGTGGGGTTTGAACTCACCATCTCCCAATGATGTGGCCAATGTTCTAACACACTGAGCCACTGGTTCCAGACAATTCACACTGCTTTTTTGTTTGTTTTGTTCTCCTGAAATTGGTCTTGTTCATCTAGTTTTTCACCCAGTGAGATCAGCCTAAGAGTCATAGGATTTTCTGTACCTCATTTCAACTGCCGAAAGCCTGGATTGAACCAGGGACCTTTAGATATTCCGTCTAATGCTCTACCAACTGCGCTATTTCGGCTTGTAAGTGTCACATCCAGAATATATTTTTCAATGTATTGTTAGTTCTTAAACAAAAACTCATACAGTTTTCCCCAGTGAGATCAGCCTGGGAGTCATACGGTTTTCTGTACCTCATTTGACTTGCTGAAAACCGGTTCCATTTGTACACTGTTAAAGTCACTAACTTAATACTATCAACATCTATCTATTCTATAGACCCTCTACAACAGTGGTTCCCAAACCTTTTCTTGTCAAGGACCCCCGAAATTTACACTTTATTAGCCTGTGGAACCTAACCCTAACCCGGCTATAATCCATGGTCAAAAACGATGAAAAACGAGGATTTAAAAAAGATAAAATCACTTCCAGACCATGGGCTATAGTCCATGGTGTCGGAGTGATTTTCATCCTCAAAAATGATAAAAAACGGTATGCTACAGTACCCTAACCCTAACCCTTGATCGTAGGAGATAGTAATGTAGGACTCTACAGATCGAGTGCTATCCAGTCATGAAATTTGAACACTTGAAGAAACTACTACAGAAAACTGGAAACACCGCCAATGTGCCGCACTGCATCCTATCAATAGGAATGAACAATTGACAGCAGGTGACAACAGAAACAGGACGGAAGACAATGAGGGCGGGCACAAGTGTGGCCTACATGGGTCACATATAATTCGCCCAGCTGGTACCCACTTAAGGCCCAATCAGATCCCAGTTCAAACCCATATAGGCAAACACAGGTGGCGCACACATGGTTCTGAAATAAAATGTCCCATTTGGATACCACCTAAGATCCAGTTAGTGGGCCCTTTGTGAAAACTGGGTGCACGGCCCACTTGGAACCCATGCCCATATCCCATGTCAAAACCCAATTGGGCCCAGATGGACATGTTAGCTGGGTAGCCTCTTCAACTGGACTTGCTTGCCAGTGCCCCCGGCGCACGCACGCGCACGGCCGCACGCGCACACACACACACACACACACACACACACACACACACACACACACACACACACACACACACACACACACACACACACACACACACACACACACACACACACACACACACACACACACACACACACACAAAGCAGCTCCCCCTGGTCAGCAAAGGAACTGGTTGGAATAACGTGTTCCTTCCACACATTACATCCAACCAGGGAAACTCCCCCCTGTCAGATTAAAAGAAGCGGCTTGGACTCCTCATGCATTGAAGTAGGCATGATGTCAGTCTGTTGCTCTCCCCAGGTTGGCAGAGGGAGTGTAGTGCCAAGGATTACATTAGACAATTGAACAAACGCTTTAAACGCTCAGTGAATAAAGATATGAGCACTCAGCACAGGGCCGTAACAGTCATCATTGAAGATTATGACCTTTTTGTTCAATCCCTCTACACATAGGGATCATTCCGCATCACAGAATAGATACAACTTTTGACTTCAATAACTCACTTATTTTGTATTTTTCGACTATTCTCTGTCACGTACAGCATGTTCTGTGTGTGGGTGTCTGGAGCTGCTCGCTGCCAGAGTGGCCACCTGCTAACAATCACCTTTTGCCCAATGAAGCCAGTCCTCTCTAAGCCTCACTCAAGCTTTTGATAGACTGTCGTGTCTGTGCTAAGCTCTCAAGCCTTTTATCAAAAGTGTTTTGGTGAACGGTTACTTTTTCCCTGCCGTTTTTAAAGATGACAACTATTTTGACAGAGCTCTCGCCTGTACATCGCCTGACATTTTGGGCTCAGCCGGCCCACTGTGTTTGCTTCTCCCAACTCCTTGATCGTTTGTCATCTTGTCATTAGAACTATAACCAAAGACACTTTGTTGTCGTCCTCCCCCCTGAGTGCTCCACTGTGTCTGACATTTTGGGCCGTTTGTTTATGTCCCAATGTGCCCTTCAGCTGGAGGGGGGTGTTTTTAAATGGACTGTACATTACCACGTCCTCACGCCTTTGATCCCTGTGGTCACCCATCCATTATTTCATTATTCTTTGCTAACAATTAAGCTGCCTCTCCTCTACTTTCTTTTCTCTACCACCCTTCTGTCCTTGTACAGTGTAGACAGGTCACGTTGTAGGATGTTGTGCTAATGATAAGTAAGCAGAACATTGGCCTGAATTATAAAGTTAAAGTGGAGTGGAAATTAATGAAGGAAGAGTTTTGAAGTAACACATTTTGTTCCGATCTGCCCTCCAGCATTGCACAGCATGGTGTGTGTGAAATATTCCCAGATGAAGACAAAATCATCCTAATAAACGGGAATGTACGAATTTCATATTCGACAGCATATATGGCTTTGTAAATGGTGTGTGTGTGTGTGTGTGTGTGTGTGTGTGTGCGTACCTGTGTACGTGCTGCATAAGTGTGTGCGTACGTGTGTGCGTGCGTTCTCTGCTCATATCAGAATTAACTGAAACTTCAACTGATGCTTTGAAAAAATAATAAAAAAAGGTTCATAGCCAGACCTGTTCCTAAAAGTCGAGGTGTTCTTCATTCCAGGCGAGGTGTGATGATGAGAGGAAATGGTAGGAAGAGAAGAGAAGCAGCAGAAAATGAGATGTGTATAAAAGAGGAGATGATATTAGGAAGAGGAGAAGAACACCATTTTGGTCATTAGAGGAAATACACATCATGGAACAACTCATTTTTATTCTTAGACTACAAGAGGGCAAGTTCTGTAAAAATCACACCTGTGTAAAGTGAGGGGCGCTAATATATTAAAGTCTAACTCATGTTGCTATGATTAGGTGATGTAATGGGGATGTAAAACAAACACAGACAAAACAAATATTAAACTCTCTTTATTGTTAATGGCATTTAATGTTTGTGTTAGCGACTAAACAAAATAATGTTTGTCTTTAGTTCAAAGTTTGTTTAGTAAACGCATTTACCTGTGTATCAACACAATTACTTCTGCATTCCCTACCCTCCATCCATCCAGTGTACTTTCTATCACTGCAGCATCCTGTGGAAACAGCATCTCACATCTCATCAGCTTTACTGTATAGATGGATATTTGGCCTGCATGGCAAACACAGTTACACAGCATAAGATCTCTTTAGCTGGTAATATAGCCTTTGTCGAATGCTGAGGAAGGCCAGACAGGCCGAAATGCGTATGTTTTCAGTCTCAGAGGTAAATAAAGTCATGTAAAAGGACATATAATGAGTGCTGGCATTTTCTTCTTTCTTCTTTAAACTACACAGGTTCATCTCGATGTTCTGGGCATCTTTGTAATGTTAGTGTTAGTAAGAAGCAGGTAAAAGAGTAACATTTGAGGCAGACTAACATCAGTCACTCTACCGTTCACTGTAGTATAAGAGATGCACCTGGTGAGGGTTTAAACCCTGCAGCTACGTCGAGTCCGCCTACAGGAAATACGTAAGCTGCGACCATGAGACACGTTCCTGAATTCGTCGTTCCTGAATAGGAAGAAGAAAGGCAAGAAAACATCATTGTGTGTGTGTGTGTTGAAATTGAAACTGTCACAGTAACGCCTTCATTCACTGACTTCAATGTAACCACATGGTTCCTGAATAGGACACTGGTGCACATTAAAGAGCGTTTAACATGCACCTACTGTAGGATATACACTAAAACGTAAACGCACAACAAAGCCAAGTTGTTTAACAAGGACCATTTATTCACACATGAATGGGACTTCAAAACAAGCTTTAAGAAAGGTGGGGTGTGGTAAACGGTTCATTTCCTTTTTTTTTTTTTTTTTCTTTTTTACATAACCCAAAAATAAATCATACAGACTTAAATTCCCGTCTGAATAACAAAGAAAGTGGAGTCAGTGTCAGTCTGGCTGTCAGAGTCAGTGTTCTGCACAGAAAACGCAGCACAGACAACTGTGTAGGAATTGAACCTGTGATATGCTCCATTTAAACAAGTGACACATCTCAAAACTTTGATTCTGTAACTTCTGTAACCCCCTTCATTCACTTTGTCTGAAAAAACTGTCCATACTCCATTTCTCTCTCCTTTTCCCTCTCTCTCTCTCTCTCTCTCGTGAATAGGTCAGTGTTAGCTATGATGAGCTTGTTCCAGTGCTGTGTTCACTATATATTCTTTTAACTGAACAAACGTAACCAGACTACATACAATAGCACAAGTAAAAAGGTTTCCTCTGTACAAAATCCATCTTTAAAAATATACACAGACATACATACAGTGGCACACTTTGCTTTAGCTATGAACAACAAAGTCAAATGGATGATAAAAAAAAGAAAAAAAAAGACAGACAATCATACACGCTTGCCGGCACAAACATGCACACACAAAGACACTCGTTCTTGCAAAACAAATAAAAAATGAAACCAAACCAAAAACAAAACAAAACAGATCAAATGTAACAAAAGAACCCAGACCAATGGTCAGCATAATAATTAACGATAAAGAATCAAATGAGTGGGGCTCAGCTCAGTGCAAGCGTTATGGCTTGGAGGCGCTGGGGTGCAGGACATGTTGACAAGAGGCAGTACACAATAGAAAAAGAAAACGGTGCAACATTTTCTTTACATTTCCCATCCGAACCAACTCATCACATAAGCACGCACACACACACACACACACACACACACACACACACACACACACACACACACACACACACACACACACACACACACACACACACACACACACACACACACACACACACACACACACACACACACACACACGTGCACTGAGAATCTATTAAGTGCTGAAGAACCCCCCCCCTCCCCCCGCTGGGTCTTACTGTATATAGTCTCTTAAAGCTGACAGCCCTGGTGTTTGTTATACCAGAGCTGGTCCGTCAACAAAAGCCGGCCCCCTTCTGTGCTTTAAAAAGAAAATGAAAAAAAGAATTCCCTGACCCCGACTGGGTTCATTCTCAGAGAGGGGACATTTAATGTAGAATAGTTGTAAGAGTGTTTTCTTTTGCTCACACACACACGTGCGTGCGTGTGTGTGCACGCGCGCGTGTGTGTGTGTGTGTGTGTGGTGCATGCGCACGTGTGTGCAGGTGTGTGGAGAAGGAGAATAAAAATAATTTGCATTGTGCAGTGTCCCAGGTTCCAGGATTGTGATTCCATTCTCTGCTCTATGGTTTTCACCAAGTGGACACGACGACCGGCATCTCCACAGAGATGGAAGAATATGCATGGAAATGTACTGTTGTGTTTCTCTGTGTGCGTGTGTGTGTGTGTGTGTGTGTGTGTGCGTGCGTGCGTGTGTGTGTATGTGTTTGCAGTTGAGAAACGTAACTGTGTGTGTAAGCACAGTGACAGAGGCGTTAAGGTCACACGCACGGCACAAGCTTGCTCGTCAACAACGTGAGTCTTTGTGTGTGCTGGGTGGGGGGGGGGGGGGGGGGAGAGAGGAGTGTAGCTTCTTAGTCCATTGGAGCGTGAAGTAGCACGTCTTCCCCAATCTATCGCCACTCCTCACCTCGCGCCGTTCTCATTGTCGTTTTGGTCCAGAAAGGTCCACCCCCCCCCCCCCTCCTTCATAGTTAAAAGTGTACAAAGTGGCCGGGTAGTACGTGTGTATCGTGTTATACTCTTCATAAGACTTTTAAAATCGTTCTTCCTTTTTCTTTGTGTTGCACACATTTTGTGCTCCGAGTCATTTTCTCCCTAGGGGGTGGGGGGGGTGGGGGGGGGGGGGGGGGGTGTGGCGGTGGGTGGAGGGGAGCGCGCTACGTCACACAAAGGAGGAGAACCCCGTGACGGGGGTGCGCGACCCCGGAGGGTTGGTGTTGTTGGTGGCGGCGCCGCCGAGGTTGGCGACGTTGACGGCATGCGCGTTGACGTGCGCCGCCGGCTGGCCCGTGGGCGTGTAGGCGCCGCCGGCGCTGTGCTGCGTCACCACCGTCTGGTAGTAGGGCTCGCCGTCGCCGCCTCCTCCCACGCCGTCTCCGCCGATGCCGCCGCCGCACTCCTCGTAGCCGAAGGGCGCGGCCAGGCCCTTCAGGCCCTTGGGCTGGCGCTTCCACGAGTTGTAGTAGGTGGGGTCGCTCATGTAGTGGTTGACGAACGAGTGCTTCGGCTGCTCGTCCTCGTAGTCGCTGTCCGTTAACTGGAGAGAGAGAGACACAGAGACACACGCACACGCACACACACACACACACACACACACACACAAGACACAAACAAACGTGCTGAGTTTAGGCGGATACATTCTCATTCACCAGAAAAGCAATGATGAATCGTTGACTAAAACTATCACAACGTTTGTCGAAAACTAAACTAAAGAAAAAACCAAAGGAAAAAACGAAGCCATGATGACTAAAATGCAGACTAAACATAATTGACAAATTCCGTCAATAAACATAAACTAGACTAAAATGCTATAGGAGGAGAACTATAGTGGAGAAGAGATCCAGTAGAATAAATTGTGAAAAGTGACTAAGTCATCTGTATGCTGTTTGGTTGCGATCAGGTGTCTTAAAATAGCAGTTCTATGCGTTGTGAGCTTGTAGATCTGCTATTTTTAGGCACAACCAAGGCGATAAAATCAACTGAATTTAGTCAACTAAAACTAGAACAAAACTAAAACTTTTAAGATGACTAAAATGTGACTAAAACTTAAAATTTTATTCAAAAGACTAAAAATGTGCTGTCAAAAAAAAATCAACATTAGGCAGTACAGTACATGATGATATCCTAAAATAAATGTGTGAAATCTCTGATTGTGTCCGGTACTAGTTACTAGTATACAAATGTAGGGGGTGTACGTACCCGTACTGATTCATGGTCACACCTATTCTAAAGTTACATAATGTAGCTACAGACCACCTGTCCTTAGGTCAGGGAGTCAGGACAAAAATGTAGTTGGACTTAAGATTGAGAGCTTCCAGACTCTTCCAGAGCTCTGTCATTGAAAAGCGTCACTTAACAGAAATAACAGCCTTTCGGATGAAAGTCACGTAGTGACGGCTAATTTTATTGAGCGATGCCCGTCATGCTATACAAAGTTGTAAATTAGGCTTTAGTATTCTAAAAAGATGTAATGGAGAAAGAGATAGCGTGGAAGACAAAATAAATGGAATGCATAGAGGGAGAGAAAGGCAAGAGCAGAATAAGAGATACTGTAAGACAGGGCTCTTCAAGATTTGTCAGGCCAAGGACGCCCTCGTCGAAAGAGAGACGGAGCAGTGTTGCAGAATAAACATAGATAGCTTCAGAGACTTGTTTAATATGTATTTCCAGACAGTTATCCACTTAAACCCTCAATACTGTACTTGGTCTGCTCTGTTTTCCCCCTACACCAAACCTCTTTGCAGAAAATAGCCGATTTACAAGCTCACAGCTGTAGGCTATAATTGGCTAAATGTTCCCTCAGAATAGGGATACTATAGGGTTCAAGTGGTTGATGGAAAATTATGTGACAGCCCCACAGTAATAACTAACTCTGAGGACCCCTTAGAGAGAGAGAGAGAGAGAGAGAGAGAGAGAGAGAGCTGGGTACCTCAGACTCAGACACCTCTGTGGGTTTCTCAGTGAGCGTGGTGCTCTCGGTGAGAACGGCTCCATTGTAGCTGTTACAGATGTCTTCATCAGAGTAGTGGAGACCACCAGGACTGGGTCTTGGGGGAGACCTGGGCAGGCACGCAGGCACGCACGCGCGCGCACACACACGCACGCGCACACACACGCACGCACGCACGCACGCACACACACACACACACACACACACACACACACACACACACACACACACACACACACACACACACACACACACACACACACACACACACACACACACACACACACACACACACACACACACACACACACACAGTCAGTGGTGGAAAAAATACTCACATTCTGTATATCCATCTATAAATGCACCAAGTCTCTGTATGTACATAGCCTATGTACGTACGTGTGTACATCTGTAATCTCACGTGGCTTTACACCACTGTGCATATTATACAGTATTGCGTATCTTGCATACATGCGTGGTGTTTGTAAAAAAGGTCAAATCCCTTTTTCTTAGATTTTAACAAAATATTTGGTGTCCTTTGTGATAGGGAGCAATGATATAGTACAATTCTCTCATAGGTTTCTGGTTTAAAAGCTTTCTGCTGTATCTGCAGCTATTTCTTTGTGTTTCCAGGTTTCTGGGTGAAATTAAATATTTGGCGTCCACATTCATTATACCAGTAGACGCCGAGGTCGCGCTGAAACTACAGGTCTGGGAATGCCCATATATGGACCCCCTTTTATTAATTGACGTTTTCGACACGGGTAGGCCGGAAAAGGTGTGCTAATTAGTAATGCCATGCAGGTGGGGCCTCGGGCCAGCCCAGGTAGGGCCTTAATTTCCGGGCCTGTGGAGAACTCTAGTTTTCGCCAGCTGCCGGGGCAGTGGCGGTGCGTCCATAGGGGGCGCTGGTGCGCCGCACCACCATGCCCACCCCCTGAATAAAACGTGAATAAGAATGACTGAGAAACGAAATCTACAGCCTGTAATTTATTTAAAATTAGCAATCCAGAAACGTAAATATTATATAATATAAGTAGGCACTAACCAAAGGCAGTGATTAAAAGTTGTATTATGCTGCCACGTTAGTATTATGCCTCCATTAAATGTGAAATGTTGTTTACGTTGTGTAACGTTCCTGATTGGTTACTGAGTGTCACATGTTGGTGCGCGTTCATCTGTAGCCCTTGTCTTTCTGCATTGAAGAGTAATGCATTGCGGTCCACATGTCTTCAATACAAACTATAGGCAGCCACTTGGTCGCGAAAAATGTGCGATCCATGACATGTTATTCACACCACTAAGCAGTTGGGGGCAGCATAAACATTACAGCACAGTGTGACATGGGTTTAACACACAGCCACAACAACATACGCTAGAAAAACGAGGGATGAGACAGATGAATGGAGCCAGGTAAAGTCAAGATAATAATAGTTTAATTCACTTGCATAATGGAACAATAAGAGGAAAAATAAAACTCTGTGAAATCACTGCAGAAAACACCATTTGAGAGAAAAAATAAGAATTAAAGAGCTGGGTCCAGACAAACCTGATGTAATCATCACAAATGTATGTACAAAATAACAAAAAGTAAAAAAGAATGGCAGAGTCATGGCTTTGAGGACTTTTTGTTTATTTTTTTGCTAATGTTAAAGCCACTGTAGCAAGGTCATGTGGCTTTGAGCCATTGCACTTTTTTATGGCACTGGTCGTTCTGTCTCAGGTTTGTTTCTTTAACCCTACCTTTTGTTACATTTTGATATATTTAATAAACCTTAGACAGGCTCCCTTAGTAGATATATTTAATAAACCTTAGACAGGCTCCCTTAGTAGATATATTTAATAAACCTTAGACAGGCTCCCTTAGTAGATATATTTAATAAACCTTAGACAGGCTCCCTCAGTAGATATTTAATCTATGATACCTAGTGCATGTTTTCTTGATTTTGTTATAGCGCCCTCCCTAGGACAAATGTCACCGGCCGCCACTGTGCCGGGGGCAGCTGCGCTAATAACTTTGGGGCAGACCCGCCTAGAGTTTGAATGAACGGGTATCAGGTCAAAAGGGAGACATCGAAGAGGAAGGACGGGTGGGGGTGGATCAACATCTGGAATGTCAGAATCCAAGGGTTTGAGGTCAGATGGGGAGAGTTGCTGGCCGGCTCATGGAGCGTGTCACGAGGCGTGACGGACGGACTGACAACCATTATATGGAGGCGTGATGGATGGACTGACAGGTTTTCATAGTAATCTGCAAACTACAGTCGCAATTAGGTACATGCGTTCAATTTCTGCGATTAAATAAAATCAGTTTCAAGTCAGATCTGTGTTAGGGGGCGTAGAGTGTCGAGACCTCTCCTCTGAGCGGAGCAATGCGGCGCGTTCGCTTCCGCGTTCTCATCTCGGAAGACGAAACAGACATGTCTCTACTAAAAGCGACGTGCATGTGCGAGCACTCGCGTGTGTGTGCTTGTGCATGCGTACACACGGTGACTGTAACACACCGCGCGCGCGCACGCACACCACACACACACACACACACACAACGGACTCCAAACACACATCTCTCCCAGGACCCAGTGCACTGGGAGCTGTTCCACCACTGCAGCAGCAGCAGCAACACTCGCCCGTTTCTCCTGGTTTTCTGAACAGCACACACACACTTCTCTCGCTCGTCTAGCAGTTTTTCAAGTAAAGTTCAGTGTTTTACAAGTTGCGTCTTCAACTGTAGTGTTTTATAGTATGGAAGATCAACGGGAGGTTGTGCTCCTCCAGCCTCCAGGAGCTGTGGAGTGTCGAACGGATCCATGCAGCAGTCGTAGCCGAACAGCAATGTTGTTTTTGGCAGCAAATTTCTATTTTAGTTTTACTCTTAGTCTCTTGAATAGTTTTCATTTAGTTTTAGTCACATTTTAGTCTAGTTTTAGTCGACTAAATGTCATAAGATTTTAGTCGACTAAATCTACAGGTGATTTAGTCGACTAAAATGTGTTTTGGCGGGCCTTGATGCAGTCGTAATGACTGAATTTACACTTGCTGAAAATAGCCGATGTATAAGCTCACAACGCGTCGCTTGTAGATCGGCTATTTTCAGCATACAATCAAGCGTAAAATAACTTATACTGGATCTCTTGTCCACTAGTCCCTTCCTAACATTTTAGTCTAGTTTTTATCTGTTGACGAAATTGTCTGACGGCCTGTTTGCGAACCACTTATAGGTTTTAGGAGGTAAAAAACGCCATGATGTTGCGGAATCTGTATTCTTTTTATACCTGCAAAAACTAGTTTTAAATCTTGTTTTCAGATAGTGGCATTTTGGAGGCGGACAGCATTTGAGGCGTGGATTCAGAAATGAATGATATGCGGGCTCGACTACGCCCCCTCCCTCCCCGCGTACAACAATGGATATAACCACATGTACATGTTGTGTTTATTTTATTTCCTCAATTCTATATCAAATAAATTAACTTTCTGTAAAGTTTATAGTGGTATACCTGGTTCCGTTCTTTTTGAGGAAGTTGTTCTTGCTGCTCAGTGATCTGCTGTTGAGCTCCAGAGCGGTGAAACCTCCGTTGTCCAGAGTCACAGCCTCCTCCACTGTGGACACATGTTTACCTGGAGAAGTCCAGGTAAACAATAGTTTAAGCTATAATCAAAAGACTTAAGAATAAAACATTATAACTTTGACCTGAGATCAGATTTTAAAAATGTCTTCTACATCCTGACAGTTTTCTGAAAAAGCTATGTTTCTATGTCAGTCAAAAATAGCAGACCTACAAGCTCGTAGCAAGTCACTCGGTGGCGCGCTATGAACTTGTAGATCTGCTATTTTTCAATAGCTAAAGCATAACATAATGCTAACAACCAAAGGGGTTCCCACCCAAAATGGGTTAACCACTCTATCTGGTAGTGTATGTTAATACGATATAGTATGTGTCACATTTTGGCTAATCCTCAATAATATTTTAGATTTTTAAAACCTCCTTCTTGGCCAGACTAATATCACTGCAAGATATTGATGTCTAATAGTTTTTTATCACACTGGCAGATTAGTCTGTTTTCCAGGCTACTTCTTTGCAGCACTCATTAGGCTATTGAGTCTCGATTTGTAAAATAACTTGTTTCTCAATAAGTCACTTTTATTTGAATAATAATAATTCTAAATAACAAATGACATGTGCCATGTATGAGTAACGAAAAAACGAAGGTTTTTGGGCGATTAATTTGCCTGAAAACATACGTTGGTGCTCGTCTGATGCATGAGCACATCTATACAGTAAACAAATATGTGACTCTTTTTGATACAAAGACAGTCATGGCTGCAAGACTAAGTGTTCAGGAGAGGAGAAAAACAGATTTTCTTTTATTACATTTTTTTTATCCAAAATGAGTTAATAGCACAGGCAAACTCTTATTAGAGCATGTCTGAAATAAATGTCAGAGCTGAAAACAAATAAATATTCAGGCCCGTTTTCTCAACTCGCTGTTTTCTGCAAAACATGAATTAGCCTACTCTATAAGCCATATCTCCAAATCAACATCTGAAATCAACAAATAAATATTCAAGCCTGTTTTCTCAACTCGCTGTTTTCTGCAAAACATTAATTAGCCTACTCGATAAGCCATATCTCCAAAACTGGTGGGTCGAACTGAGCAACCAATACGGTATGTCAATTTGAAGCTATGATTCCCTGCTTTCATACGGCATGAAAAAAAAGCATCATCAGAAAATCATTAAAGGTTAAAACCAGTTGGACTGCTCAGTGCTGCTCACTGGATCTCTCCTGGTCCTAGATTGTGTTTATACAGTATAATCCATTCCATTTGGGCAGCAACCTTGGCATGATTTGAATTTGTGGCTGCAAAGTTATTGCTTTTTTGGTTTTATTTTGCATGAAAATAAGAACATTTTCACATCTCCATATTGGTTTTTAACATTATTAGCTCCGCTATGCTGGCAGGGCTCAAAGGATGTGGGTTCATTCATCCATCCGTCCATCTGTCTACCACCAAATTACATTTCTCAGAGACTAGTGCAAACTGAGAGCTGGTTTCACCTCTTCACAAATTACGGTTTCTTTTAAATCATGGTATACTTCATTTTGAATCAATGTAATGACTTTGCTTTTGTTTACATTATGTCTTAATCCTTCAGTGAGTGTGGTACATACTGTATGTATATTGTAACACATATTTACATACAGTATGCATACAACGCCTCATCATTCTGCCATTAATAATGATATTTCCCTTTTCTTTTATGCCCACTAACGAGAGAATTCTTAGGATGACATTGTCCGTCACATCAGACCATATAGGGTTTGGTTGAAGCTAGCAAGGATATATTTTTACACCAATGTCACACATTTTTGGCAAAACGCAGGCTCTTATCTCCCTTTCTATGCTAAACACTTGCACGCACGCACGCACGCACGCACGCAGTCAACCTCTGTCTCTGTCTCTGCCTCATCCCACCATCTTTCTCTTTCCTTCCTTTCCTCTCTTTCTCCGCCTAATTGCTCCTCTGCCCAGGGGTTTCCGCGGCAATTCAAGATTAAAGACTCTGTCCTGCCGTGACCTCTGTTTGGCAGCAAAGGATCTGTGCTGTTGACTCCGCGAGTGCAGTCACGTGCACACACACACGCACACACGCACGCACACACACACACACACCTGAACCCAACACAGATCAGGGGGAGAACAGCGTATGTAAAACACTGCAGCATAGGGTGGCTTAAGGGGCTGCAGTTATATACGTAGAGAGAGAGAGGCTGCCTGGGAGGCAGAAGGCCCCACGTGTTCGATTCCCCGGCCCCTGCAATATATGTCGGAGGTGTCCATTAACCCTTTACTGCTCACCGCGATCAGCTATGGGTGAAGCTGGAAACAGAATTCCACCATGGGGATCAAAGTGGGTCTAATTATGATTCTATTTGTTTACACGGCTTGGTTGAATCAATGCGTGATTCCGATTGGTCAATCACTGCTTTCAGCGGTGTGTTATTTCCGGATAATGACCGCCTGAGCTCAATAACAGACGGCTGTCTAATCAAAGGCTGCGCTGCTTGATTTTGGGCTGTATCCAACATGGCAGCAATGCAAACACAACACGCTATGTTATGTTATTCACAGCTAAGCTATTTGTACTCTACTCTCTATGTACTCTATTTGACACTTCAACACTTGGATGGGTGGCTGCACCTGGCACAAAGTAATGGAAATATACTTTACCAAAATCAATGAAATACTTCGTTTCGACGTTACTTTTGGGTCAATGTATGAATTTAAGTAGCCACGTAATAAGCAAGATGATTTACGATGTCATTGTTTAGCCCATTTTGGGCGGGAACCCCTTTTTGTAGGTCTGAACGACTGACATAGACACTTTTTCAGAAAACTCTCAGGATGTAGAAGACATCTTCAGAATCTGATCTCAGGTCAGAATGGGTTACAAATACACCCCCTCAGGGTGATCAAATCTCTCCGCTTCACGGCGGGGTTTAATCACACCCTGTCGGGGGTTTATTTCTCAACGATGGCCGGGTCGCCGTCAATTATCCGCTGCATATTTGGCATCATAAGTGAAACATCTGGACAGAGGTCCACAGACCTGTGCTGCAGGTCCTGTACTTGTTGCTGTGTCCATGGAGCAGCAGGGTGAAGACCAGCACCAGGACCAGGATCACACCCACCAGGCCCACGACCAGCAGGAACCACCACTCCTCGTAGAAGGGACGCTCCGAGAGGGCTACACGCATGCACGCACACGCACACGCACACACGCACACGCACACACACACACACACACACGCACACGCACACACACACACACACACACACACAGACAGAGAGGTGAGTGGAACACAGCCACAGACAGAGAGAGACGTGAGGGGGACAGTCACAGACAGAGAGGTGAGTGGAACACAGCCACAGACAGAGAGGTGAGTGGAACACAGCCACAGACAGAGAGGTGAGTGGAACACAGTCACAGACAGAGAGGTGAGTGGAACACAGCCACAGACAGAGAGGTGAGTAGAACACAGCCACAGACAGAGAGGTGAGTAGAACACAGCCACAGACAGAGAGGTGAGTGGAACACAGCCACAGACAGAGAGGTGAGTGGAACACAGCCACAGACAGAGAGGTGAGTGGAACACAGCCACAGACAGAGAGGTGAGTGGAACACAGCCACAGACAGAGAGGTGAGTGGAACACAGCCACAGACAGAGAGGAGAGTGGAACACAGCCACAGACAGAGAGGAGAGTGGAACACAGCCACAGACAGAGAGGAGAGTGGAACACAGCCACAGACAGAGAGGAGAGTGGAACACAGCCACAGACAGAGAGGAGAGTGGAACACAGCCACAGACAGAGAGGAGAGTGGAACACAGTCACAGACAGAGAGGTGAGTGGAACACAGCCACAGACAGAGAGGTGAGTGGAACACAGCCACAGACAGAGAGGTGAGTGGAACACAGCCACAGACAGAGAGGAGAGTGGAACACAGCCACAGACAGAGAGGAGAGTGGAACACAGCCACAGACAGAGAGGAGAGTGGAACACAGCCACAGACAGAGAGGAGAGTGGAACACAGCCACAGACAGAGAGGTGAGTGGAACACAGTCACAGACAGAGAGGTGAGTGGAACACAGCCACAGACAGAGAGGAGAGTGGAACACAGTCACAGACAGAGAGGTGAGTGGAACACAGCCACAGACAGAGAGGTGAGTGGAACACAGCCACAGACAGAGAGGTGAGTGGAACACAGCCACAGACAGAGAGGTGAGTGGAACACAGCCACAGACAGAGAGATGGAACACACAGACAGAGAGAGAGGTGAGGGGGACACTGCCACAGACAGAGAGGAGAGTGGAACACACACAGACAGACAGAGAGGGGTGAGGGGGGCAGTCACAGACAGAGAGGTGAGGGGAACAGACAGACGGAAGCACAGTCAGAGGCAGAGACAGACAGACACAGAGACAGAGGCAGAGAGACAGACAGACACAGAGACAGACAGACACAGAGACAGACAGACACAGAGACAGAGGCAGAGACAGACAGACACAGAGACAGACAGACACAGAGACAGAGGCAGAGACAGACAGACACAGAGACAGACAGACACAGAGACAGAGGTAGAGACAGACAGACACAGAGACAGACAGATACAGAGACAGAGGCAGAGACAGACAGACACAGAGACAGAGGCAGAGAGGAGCACAGACAGAGACAGGGATGGGCTATTGTCAGAGCATGTGATTGGTTAATAGGCTGTGGGGGAAAGGTGCGAGAAACATTCTGACCTATAAGGGTCGGCATGCAGTGATACCTTCAAAATAAGCAGTACAAAAAATAAATCCAACCGAATGCAATGGTCATAATGGTCCTGTGTGGAAAAGGCCAACTCCCCACGCCCCTCCTCTGACTCATTGTACAAAGGCTAGCTCCCCAAGCCCCTCCTCTGACTCATTGTACAAAGGCTAGCTCCCCAAGCCCCTCCTCTGACTCATTGTACAAAGGCTAGCTCCCCACGCCCCTCCTCTGACTCCTTTGTACAAAGACTAGCTCCCCACGCCCCTCCTCTTTACTCATTATACAAAGACTAGCTCCCCACGCCCCTCCTCTGACTCATTGTACAAAGACTAGCTCCCCACGCCCCTCCTCTTTACTCATTGTACAAAGACTAGCTCCCCTCCCCTCCTCTGACTCATTATACAAAGACTAGCTCCCCTCCCCTCCTCTGACTCATTGTACAAAGACTAGCTCCCCTCCCCTCCTCTGACTCATTGTACAAAGACTAGCTCCCCACGCCCCTCCTCTGACTCATTGTACAAAGACTAGCTCCCCACGCCCCTCCTCTTACTCATTATACAAAGACTAGCTCCCCACGCCCCTCCTCTGACTCCTTTGTACAAAGACTAGCTCCCCACGCCCCTCCTCTGACTCCTTTGTACAAAGACTAGCTCCCCACGCCCCTCCTCTTACTCCTTTGTACAAAGACTAGCTCCCCACGCCCCTCCTCTGACTCCTTTGTACAAAGACTAGCTCCCCACGCCCCTCCTCTTACTCCTTTGTACAAAGACTAGCTCCCCACGCCCCTCCTCTGACTTCTTTGTACAAAGACTAGCTCCCCACGCCCCTCCTCTGACTCCTTTGTACAAAGACTAGCTCCCCACGCCCCTCCTCTTACTCATTGTACAAAGACTAGCTCCAAATTGACTGATTGCAAGGGACGGCAGGCGCCAAAGCTCTGCCCCTTCCCCCTGGCCTCCAACCAACCAACCAACTGGCACATCAAACCGATTAAAACACGGAGGATGATTTTCTTTCCTTTTTTTAAGAGGAAACGTTTGATGGCATTGACCGCAGGTGAGTAAAACAACGGACTCCTCCTATTGATGTGATCGTGGAAAAGAGTCGGTTGACTGCAGAGCCTCAGCGAATCTTTATTTCTATTTGGATGGCCAAGACCATTACATTATATATTTATAGCATGTACCATCTATTAATTTCATCTTAATTAAATTTCTTATCAGTTAATGAATAAAATATATCAGTAAACGAGTCTTTGACGTGCCCAGAGAGGAGGTTTATAATGTCATCTTGTAAAGTGTGGGAAGGCTTAGGAGGTGTGGATCGAAATAAGGAGGTTAATTAATTCTAGCCCTCAGGGTGTAACTTAAACTCCACCGAATGCGGTTGTACAAACTCTATACCGCTGGATGGCAGAAGATGTGAAACACCAGTGAAAACAAAGTGAAACTTGTAATAGTCGGGAGTTTAACAGTCTGTTCAGGTTCACCCCTTCAGCTTTTTGTGAACGGTGTGTAAGAAGTGTGAGTTTCCTGGAATCCCCAGAGCGGTGCAAACGTTCTTTGATCCCCTGGAGATGAAAACAGAGCGGTGCAAACGTTCTTTCATCCCCTGGAGATGAAAACAGAGCGGTACAAACGTTCTTTCATCCCCTGGAGATGAAAACAGAGCGGTACAAACGTTCTTTCATCCCCTGGAGATGAAAACAGAGCGGTACAAACGTTCTTTGATCCCCTGGAGATGAAAACAGAGCGGTACAAACGTTCTTTCATCCCCTGGAGATGAAAACAGAGCGGTACAAACGTTCTTTCATCCCCTGGAGATGAAAACAGAGCGGTACAAACGTTCTTTGATCCCCTGGAGATGAAAACAGAGCGGTACAAATGTTCTTTCATCCCCTGGAGATGAAAACAGAGCGGTACAAACGTTCTTTGATCCCCTGGAGATGAAAACAGAGCGGTACAAACGTTCTTTGATCCCCTGGAGATGAAAACAGAGCGGTACAAACGTTCTTTCATCCCCTGGAGATGAAAACAGAGCGGTACAAACGTTCTTTGATCCCCTGGAGATGAAAACAGAGCGGTACAAACGTTCTTTCATCCCCTGGAGATGAAAACAGAGCGGTACAAACGTTCTTTCATCCCCTGGAGATGAAAACAGAGCGGTACAAACGTTCTTTGATCCCCTGGAGATGAAAACAGAGCGGTACAAACGTTCTTTCATCCCCTGGAGATGAAAACAGAGCGGTACAAACGTTCTTTCATCCCCTGGAGATGAAAACAGAGCGGTACAAACGTTCTTTCATCCCCTGGAGATGAAAACAGAGCGGTACAAACGTTCTTTCATCCCCTGGAGATGAAAACAGAGCGGTACAAACGTTCTTTCATCCCCTGGAGATGAAAACAGAGCGGTACAAACGTTCTTTCATCCCCTGGAGATGAAAACAGAGCGGTACAAACGTTCTTTCATCCCCTGGAGATGAAAACAGAGCGGTACAAACGTTCTTTGATCCCCTGGAGATGAAAACAGAGCGGTACAAACGTTCTTTCATCCCCTGGAGATGAAAACAGAGCGGTACAAACGTTCTTTCATCCCCTGGAGATGAAAACAGAACGGTGCAAACGTTCTTTCATGCCAACTGGCCTCAGTCTGCATAATGCACTCTTTCCGTGCCACAGACGTCTTTTGACATATTCTTTTTCCAAAGCGCACACTGCCAAAATGTCTTTGGATGCTATACACAGAGGCAGTATTTGAAATACATGTATTTGAAATACGTATTTGAAATACTTTTTTGTATTTTGTAATTTGTATTTCGCTGGGATGGAAGAAATGAGATGTATTTTGTATTTAGATAAATTTTTTGACCCAGTATTTGTATTTTGTATCAAAATACATTTTCAATGTATTTTGCCCATCAGAGATGGGCAGTATTTGAAATACATGTATTTGAAATACGTATTTGAAATACTTTTTCTGTATTTTGTAATTTGTATTTCGCTGGGATGGAAGATGTATTTTGTATTTAGTAGGGATGTGTAAATGTGTCCAAAATGAAAATCGATTTGTATAATTCAATATTAACGATTAATCGATTAATCGAATTTTGGGGGGGGGGGGCTTTTTTTTTTTTTTTTTTTTTTTTATGAACCCTACAAATAAAAATAAATCTTCCCCCCAAGGGGTACCTAAGTCAAAAAAGTTTGGGA
Source organism: Protomyctophum parallelum (assembly GCF_964188405.1). NCBI lineage: Eukaryota > Metazoa > Chordata > Actinopteri > Myctophiformes > Myctophidae > Protomyctophum > Protomyctophum parallelum. Next base: position 31,670,305 of record NC_139702.1, on the reverse strand, counting down.
ACCCCTGATGTAGTTGATTAATAATAATTGTAACTCTTGAGAGTTAATAAGGGTCCATTTGGTTACTAACTCCATCTTTTAAATGAGGACCACTGGTGGTCCCTGGACCACTGTTGATCCAATTGATCACCATAGCAACCCCAGCCTAGGCCTGATTTGGTAAATTCCCAACACCTGCTAAATCCTCCAAACCTGTATCTTGATTGGAATCAATCTCCACTCACACTCCTCTCAGTCATGCAGCTACACAGACACATCCCAGGCACACTTTGGTAGGCCTATAGCCCTGTCCTGTTTGGATGACAATATTGCCTTTCCAACAGATTTTCATTAAAAAAACAAAAAAAAAAAACAAAAAAAAAAAAAAAAAAAAAACCGATTATCGATTATTAATTTTCATAATCGATTTCGGGTCCTATCAACGATAATCGATTAATCGGACCCATCCCTAGTATTTAGATACATTTTTTGACCCAGTATTTGTATTTTGTATCAAAATACATTTTCAATGTATTTTGCCCATCTCTGGCTATAAATGGCACTCTTTGCTATAACCTATGAGTCACCGTTTGACTGTAATTGAAACATTCTACCAGGAAATCACCTGATCGTTACGGGATCTACTGAAATGCCTCGACACCTGTGTGGCTCCACTTCCACGTTGGCCAGGATGGGATTTTCAATGGATCCTAACTATATTGAACGCAATGTTGCTTTGAAAAAAATAATTAAAGAAATCTCTAAAGCACAGAGAATGCTAGACTTCGTCTAGGCCGGGCGGTCGACAGTAGTAACATTCTGTGACTACTTAAAATGTAAGGACAAACAGAAAATCGCTAACAACTGGGTGAATAATTTGTTTATTACATGTGGCAGTGAATGAATTGCATGTTTGTTTCTGTGTCCTACAGTATGTCCATGTGTGTCTGATGTGTGGGGTTTTTGTACTGTATTATAGATTATATATATGTCTTCTGAAAGAATTCAAAGATTTGTGCCGCATTTTCACATTTTTCAAAAATAGCAGACCTACAAGCATAGCACTCCACTCGGTGGCGTGCTATGAGCTTGTAGATCTGCTATTTTTAAATAGCTAAAGTATAACATAATGCTTAGTTAAAACACCAAAAGGGGTTCCCGTCCAGAATGGGTTAATATCATGCACACTGATTTCTACCATACTGGTATGTAGTGTACTGCACTGTACATGCTGAATAATGTACAGTACCTTTTCTTACTCTTTACCTGTAACCTTAACTGCTAATAATCAGTCCTCTGGGTATGACTGATGTCTCCCCACTGTGTGTGTGTGTGTGTGTGTGTGTGTGTGTGTGTGTGTGTGTGTGTGTGTGTGTGTGTGTGTGTGTTAAGGCTGTACCCTAGCCCTTATTTTAGGACTCGAACTTCGGCAGGAATTTCCGAGTGAACATTCGGACCATTTGTTTCTAATTAATTAAAGAAATAACCGTCTCGATCAGAGCGCACAGCGCGTCTCCCCCGCTCTTAGCTGCGCAGTTTACATCCAACAACAACACGTAGCCTACAGCGCAGCGAGAGAGAGAGAGAACTAACCTTTTTCTCAAATTGTGCGATCGTGCTGGGTTGTGTGTGTGTGTGTCTGTGTCACACACACACACACACACACACACACACACGACGCCCGGCCGTCCTGTCGTGGGGTCCCCTGTTTTCCCCCTCTGAGCAGCGCAGTGTTGTGCAGGCGTGCGCTGCAGAATTAGAGCAGATCTACAAGCTCACAACGCAGCGCAGCACGACGCGTTGTGAGCTTGTAGATCGGCCGCGCCGCCGCGCAACGCAGTCGAATTATACACACAATGGATGCATGTGTCCAGCTTGTTTATGTTTGGTTTCCAACATGATGTATGTATGTAGTTGTGCACTGCACATCCGCTCGCTTCCCTCACAAACAAAACGACTCATGTGTGTGTGTGTGTGTGTGTGTGTGTGTGTGTGTGTGTGTGTGTTTGTTGCCGATTGGCTGATTGGCTGCAGGGAGTGCAGGCCATCACCAAATTAATGTGCACAGGGGATTTTGGAGCACAACAAGGAGATATACATAACTTCTGACAGGAATGCACTAGAAACTTACTTTTTTTGACATGCTCATATCACATTCTCGGTGAGATATATTTTCGAGTTAATAAAAAAATTATAATAATAATAATATTTATTTTTATTAAAAAAAAAAAAAAAAAAAAAACGAATGGTTCAAACCCATTCATTAAGATTCGAGTGCCAACCCTAACGAGCGAACATTCGAACCTTGAATGTTTGGGGACAGCCTTAGTGTGTGTGTCTGTGTGTGTGTGTGTGTGTGTGTGTGTGTGTGTGTGTGTGTGTGTTTACCTGCGAGTGACGCAGACGGGGTGCTCGGCTCTCCGTAACCATGGCGATTGACGCCGATCACTCGAAACTCGTAGCTGACGCCGGACCTCAGCCGCTCTATCGGCACGGAAACGGACCTGCTGCTGGGAGGGAGGAGCTTGATGAAAGCGTCCCACACCCCTTCATCTGGAGAGAGAGAGAGAGAGAGATAGAGAGAGAGAGAGAGAGAGAGAGAGGGAGAGGGAGAGGGAGAGAGAGAGAGAGAGAGAGAGAGAGAGAGAGAGAGAGAGAGAGAGAGAGAGAGGTGTTTTTATGTAGGGGTAAAGAACTTCCCCCCCAATAACGACTCAACTGAGTCTAATGTGAAATAAAGGCTATAATATGGAAAGAGGGGTGGAACAAAGGGTCTCTGGTGATATTCATGTGACTTACCCGAGGGCCGTGCTTCAACAACATAGCCAATGATCGGCCCCGCCCCTGTGTCCCCCTCTGTCCAATGGACGGCAAGGGCAGAGGAGGACTTGGTGATGGACATCTCCATGGGAGAACCAGGGGTGCCTTTTGTGGGCAACAGAGGATATTAGAAAAGGGCAAACCCCGACCTCCCTATTTCCCCCAGTCATCCATCCTCCATCATCCCCAAAATAGATGCAAACACCGTGTCCCTCTCTCACCTTGCAGGGCCTGCGCCGTGACGTTGGCATGTATGGGCGGCCCATAGCTCACGGTGCGAGCCTGGACACTGAACGTGTACGTCACTCCTTTGGTCAGGTCTCGAACCTTCAGCCAGCGCTGCCAGCTTCCCTTCACCTCCACGGTCACCACTTTGGTCACTCCTGCTCACACACACACACACACACACACATGGACACGCACACGCACAGAGAGGAACAAGAGTGTCACAATTAGGTATATGTGTATGTTTGTTTTTGTATTCATGTCTACATGAATGCAAAAGGACTTCACAAGGAAAAACAGTCTTCACATTCTCCCCCCATGCACTCGCACACACGCGCGCACGCACACGCGCTCACGCACGCACGCACACACGCACACGGACCTTTGTGAATGTACTCACCTTGCACGGGGCCGTTGGGCTGATAGACCACCCTGTAGCCCTCCAGCTGCCCATTAGGGCTGAGCGGAGCCCCCCAGGACGCGTTGACACTTCCCCCTGTCACCTCTGAGAAGGACAGGAAGCTGGGCTGGCTCGGGGCTATGAGGACAACCATTGGTAATGATGAGAGGAAGAATGACAGGATTATTAAACCGCATGTCACCTGCTGTCTGTGTCAGAGAACAGTATAGAGGCTCATGTACTGTATATGTCATCATATAACACTGAACACCAGTCAAATGGCGCTTCAATTGCATAATGTCTGTCGAGGGCCATATGACAATGTCTTTTCTAAATTAATGCTCTACTTGATCATACTAAATCGCGACGCAAAGCGACACGTTTTGAGGGTGTAGATCTGCTACTTTCACCATTTTGGAACTTGAACACTGAAAAGTAACAGTTTTGGACAGAAGAGAGAAGATATACAGTACTACTTAACGTTTTATCTTTCCATTATGACGACATGTCAGACACGACACAATATTATAAATATATAAAGGAGTTGTCTTGCTGCTGCTTCTCATTCATTTTCTGTAGAAGCAAGTGGCAAAGGATTGTGGAAATGATGTCAAAACGCTGACATGCAAACGAGGAGAAAACGTTGCTTCAATCATTGTTCAATGTTCAATTGTTCAACAGGGTATCAACCACTTAGCCAGCACAGTGACACAGAAAAAGCACGTTGATTGATGGAGATAAGACATGTGATTGATATTATTCACAGATGGATAAACTCGCTTCAACTTCACCCAAGTAATTCACCCCAAAAAATAATACATTTTTGTATTGTTTTAATATCGTCTATCACCCCATGATAGACGAAAGCAGCCACCCCGTCATCTTAATGATTGGCCCAGGAATACGGCAAAAACTAAAAATCATGGGGTGTGTAATTGATAAGTCATTTTTTTGGGTGAAGTGCTCCTTCAACTGTTCAGGAGATGTTTCAAAGGCTCGGCGTAGCTCAACTAGAAACTAACTGTCTTTGAAACACTGCAGGGAGCAGATTCCAAGCAATGCCAGACATCAAAAAGAACAAAGTAGAAAAATGTTAAGAGCATTTTATATGTCGCAGCGGCAGTCACCAAGGCAACACACGCGTTTCAGCCTGTCGGCCTTCGTCAGCGTTATTACTCTGTGTTGCGCAATACGCCGACGAAGGCCAACAGGCCGAACGGCGTTGGGTGCTCTAAAATATGTTCTACTTAACTTGTCTGTACAGGAGTTGTCCATGCTAGTATGAAATATACCCACAATTAACATTACCACCGGTTACCCATCTGTCAAAAAGTTCCATTCCTTTATGATAAGCTGTTTATTATTAGGAGATGTATTTAAATGATAGGATATGATTCAGGGAGAGATACATTTCAATACAGAATGATTCGGTTCAATTTGACACAATGCGAAGCAATCTGATCAAAGTTCTACACTTTGTTTAATTTAAAACAAGCCAATTCTATCAAATCTATGTAGAGCTTGCAGTTAGCACCGGAGCAACAACGAACAACATTGCCTGTTATGTGAGTCTTGCAGTTTTGTGTTCTGCAATATGCAATGGCTAAACACCATCTTGGGGGCAAATCATGTTTCCCCATCATCGACCCTACGCTTTAGGCAAAGAACAGGTTACTGAACCTCCCCATATTACTGTCAGAGAGAGAAATGTTCTGGATAGACCAAATCAACACAGTCCAATTTCTTTTGGATCTTTCCTTTAAGTGGACACCATGCATTGGGGTCTTGTTTTAATGTTCAATTTTAGATTCTCTCTATAGGCACTAAAATCATGCTGTTCTTTGTTGCTCTGGTGCTCCTGAAGGAGCCTCGCTGTTGGAAGGATATTGTACAACAATACTGCAATGATTGCCCGGATACTTTTATTCTCTGCGAAGATTTTAAATCCCTATAATAATGCCCTATAAAACAGAAAGTGTATACAAATCTCAACTCTTTCCGCCTCGGTGGACTATTTTGAATGACTTGATCTGAGAGATTTCTTCAACAGCTTAGTTTTTATTTAGCAGCAAAGCCTCAGTAAACACATTTGTAACTTTAGAAATGAGGGCTCCGCATATCATTTTGTTTGCCTCTCGATTAACATTTCAGATTTGTATTTGTTCATCGTTAAACCCCTATTTTTTTATATTTTGTAAACCTGCCAGGGGCACTAAAGCGCTCTGAATTGGTACAGAGAAAGTGGCGAAGACAAAACAAAATAAAGCCTATAGTGAAAGGTGTTGGGATCATCGGCGCTTCTAGGGGGATTAAACATTGGAATATGGCTTGCATTGTAGTGACATGCCCACCAGCAGCAAACAACTGGCATTTGCTCAGCTTACTGCACCATCAGAGCTGGAAAATGCCCTCCAGCCTATGTACTGTAAATCGATGCAATTTTCCACCACAAACTCTCGATACACAGAATATATAGTGGTGTGTGGAGCCGGATTTTCCCACACGTCGTACTCACAAGGGAACGCAAAGATTTGCATTCAATACAGGCAAGGTTCCCCTTTTACAGGCTATTTTAATTGCACGTTTCGCCCTATTTTTTACCAGATTGCAGGGTCCGGGCTCCGCGGGGTTCGCTGGGCGGGCCGTCTCCAGCTGTGTTGAAGGCTGTGAGTGTGACCAGGTAAGGAGTGTAGCTGGTGAGGTTGACCAGACGCACGAGCGTGTCAGGGATGAAGATCACCTGCACCTTCTCACTCTGGTTCTGTCCGTCTCTCTCTCTCTCCCAGTAGTGGATCTACAACAGAAGATAAGCAAACAGCATTAATATAACAGTTACATGACCTTTACCTTCTCCTCCCTGGCTCGTTAATTAACAAGAAACCTGTTCCCCCGTCCCACCCTGTCTTCACTACTACCAATTAGTCTTATCTCTTGTCTTTGTTTTCCTATGTGTGAGGTCCTCAGTTTAACACTGACCTGATGTGAGAGTGCTGAATCAAATCACTCCATTTCACTTCAGCGAGAGCAGACAAATTCTGCTGCTGCTGATGATGATGATGATGACAATTTAGTCATTTTCATTTCACAAAAATGTATTGGGATTGGGGAGGAATGAACTGTCAGTGTGTAGCGCCAGAGCAAGATACAGCATAGAACGTTTTAAAGAGAAAACATTTTAAAAGAAAAAGGGTGTTGTTGCATCTGGAAGGCAGGCTTATGAAAATGAATTGTTGTCAACATTGCCCTCAACACAGACCTGTAGATAATTGATTGTTCTGCTTGTATACAAAGGAGAGACAATCAATCAGAAGATGGATTTTCCTGCTACATCTATTTTTTAACTGTGTACTACTCTGCAGCGGGTAATTCTACCTCATTAGATCACAACTGTGATATGAAATGGCAATTAGGAGCTTTGTGTTAGTAAACTTCATTAAATGAACCAACTCCGGTGCTAAAGAATAATGATCAAATAAACAGTGATAAAATTTTAATGCAAATCCTTAAACGATAATGCTGCCTATAATTACTTGAGCGTGGCATTTTAAGTAGCCATAGTTAAACCCATATGCTATTTCCCAGGCTATTTCATTTGCACATTGCATACTTGTAGGTGGAATTGAAGAATGGTGTACAGAAAGCTATTGATAACACTGGTGGTAGAAAGGAAAATAAATTACATTTTATGTGAGTCAACCCTCCTAAGAAAGCAATGTAAACATTTGTACAGTAGCTCAGCCTTGGAATTTCCACATTTCTATGACTTCTGCACCAGATTTATATATTAAAAACACATGTGTGGTAGCTATAGAAGTGTATTTTCAGCGGAATGTCAGCTGTCAGCATGTTGCTAAGATTCAGTTTTGAAGTTTCACCAGTTTAAATGATGAAACTGGATCTGAATTGGCTCTGGACTTGGCCCGCTTTCTACACCATTATCTCTTCGCCAAAAAATAGCCGGTCTACAAGTTCGGCTATTTTGGACTAAATACTCCTCAGAATATGGACGCTGTATGTACTAAGAAATGTGTCTCAGTACATACATTACAAACACCTTGATTCTACTTTTGTCAGGCCACTTAATACAATACATTTCACTGGCCCAAAGATATAGCGAATCCGACACTTTGTGGATCGTTGCATAATTGTTCACCACTGGCTGAAAGTGTGAGTGTGAAAACTGTTCTGCGGCATAGGAGGAATTAATGTTTCATACAGAACAAAATCCTCCACCCTCGGAGGACAAGAGTTACAGCAGAGGACAGTATCCTCTTACTTTACCATTCAGAAGACCGCAGAGTAGTACAAGTCTTGTCTGGGCAGAGCTGAACGTTCCAACTGTCCGTCTCTGACACCAAGTACAAGGTGAAAAGAATTGCTTCAACCTCATGCATTAGAAACTCTTTCTAATATTTATACCGGTGTATAGGACTTTGCAGTGAGAAGCACGAGGGTCTTTGCCACCAGAGTATTTGAATGTGGACAGCGTTACAGAACCTCAATACTTTTTTAGCTGTCCGTGGAACTGGACGGGGAGGTCAGCACATCTTTCTGTTCCTCCATTTAAACCAATGCAGGTACAGATCAAGGATATTCTCCTTCTGTTCTCATTCTAGACCAGTAGTTATCAAACTTTTTCGTGCCATGGACCCCCAAATTATATTTGGCCACGGAGTGACCCCCCCCCACGTCTCTGTGTACGTGCGTACATGCGTACGTGTGCGTGCGTACGTGTGTGTACGGTTGTAATGCACGTAACTCAAGTACCGTTTGACCCACCGACTTCACATTTGACACACGCGTTCTACACCCCCACAGGGAGTGCAGGGTATCAAGTTGATCGGACCCACAGTTCTCCAGAACCACCACAAAAGGCTGTGCCAGTGGGCCTAATGAGGCCAACTCCTTTCACCTGGGCCAGGCTTTGCCAGTGGGCCTAATGAGGCCAACTCCTTTCACCTGGGCCAGGCTCTGCCAGTGGGCCTAATGAGGCCAACTCCTTTCACCTGGGCCAGGCTTTGCCAGTGGGCCTAATGAGGCCAACTCCTTTCACCTGGGCCAGGCTTTGCCAGTGGGCCTAATGAGGCCAACTCCTTTCACCTGGGCCAGGCTCTGCCAGTGGGCCTAATGAGGCCAACTCCTTTCACCTGGGCCAGGCTTTGCCAGTGGGCCTAATGAGGCCAACTCCTTTCAACTGTGCAATTTCTAGCCTCAGCCAATTGAGGCTCAACCAATTAGGCTCTGCCAGTGGGCCGAATTGACACCGGGCTGACAGTTAAAAACAGGTGCTATGACGACGTATAGTTGCATCGTTCCCAAGTAGGCCGGTGGCCGACGGCGACGGGCACGTACAGGTCTAGTCTATCTATAAATGCACCGAGTCTCGGTGTCTGTAATACTCGTAACTGGAGAACCGTTTTCCCCACTGACTTCAAAGATGATACTAGGGTTGCACACCACCACAGGGAGTGCAGTGCCCGGCGTCGAGTCCGTCGGATAGCCGGTTGTCCAGAACCAGCACAAAATCCTCTGCCCGGGCGCTGGACCTGATCACCCCTATATCTCCATATATGGAGCTGGCCTGTCCCGACATCACAGCACTCCATATTTGGGCATGCCCGACACAGAACTCCATATATAGGAAGAAAGGGACACAGAGAGACGGATACAGGAATCTCCATGTATGGGAATAAAAGGGACACAGACAGATGGGTGGAACGGGTACTCTGACACGGGTACAACGGGTATTGCATAGCCAAGTGGGGAATGGATCTCCAACTTCCATCGTTACCGACTCTGTGCTTAAATGTTAATAGCGATGCTATTAATCCATTTGGGAAATTTCGAAATAATGAAAAGCAAAGCTTTTGCACACCTACAGGCGACAGGTGCGTAGGAGAGGGTACGGGGCCCCAAAAATGAACAAGGAAAACAACCGCACACTGTCTTCAAATGCAGTGACCAACTTTTATTTACAGGGAAATAGCAACGTTTCGGCCTATCATCAGGCTATCTTTATTTTGAAATAAAATAAAAAAGTCTTCTGAAAAAATATATATTCAAAGATTTGTGCCGCATTTTCACGATTTTTCCAAAATAGCAGACCTATACAAGCTCATAGCGCGCCACTCGGTGGCGCGCTATGAGCTTGTAGATCTGCTATTTTTCAATGGCTAAAGTATAACATAATGCTTAGTTAAAACACCAAAACGGGTTCCCGTTTCTTCTGGGGACCCCCTGGAACCCCTCCATGGACTTCTGGACTATCCTAGACGACTCAACCAACTAGGTACAGTATATCTCATTCTAAACCAGTGTGATCATAATCATAATCAGACAATGTGACATTATTGTCCATTCATACTGCCATTACAAATATGTAAATCCAAAGTATTCCAACAACAACCAAACATTTCTTATAACTTCACTTATTTTCTTTAATAACTTAACTTCTATGAATAGAACACCCCCACCACCACCACCACGCACGCACGCACACATTATTAGGACATCAATGGTGGACTTTCCATGCAATCCACTGCAAACAGTGGGCTTAGGTTCTGTCCTATATAACTCATGAAGGGTAGCAGAGAGAGAGCACTTGGATGTCAATTCTAAGCACAGGAGAGGAGAGTGCTTTATTTGTTGTTTTCACCATTTATCTTTGGCCCATCTTTGGAACAGTTTGTCAGTGTAGCTGCTGTCTGGTTCCCGTTCTGTGTTTTTTACCTCACTTTAAAGTCATGCTGAACCTCCATGGGCACCATCTATTGATTGGTTCAACCTCCATGGGCACCATCTATTGATTGGTTCAACCTGCCATCTATTGATTGGTTCAACCTGCCATCTATTGATTGGTTCAACCTCCATGGGCACCATCTATTGATTGGTTCAACCTCCATGGGCACCATCTATTGATTGGTTCAACCTGCCATCTATTGATTGGTTCAACCTCCATGGGCACCATCTATTGATTGGTTCAACCTCCATGGGCACCATCTATTGATTGGTTCAACCTGCCATCTATTGATTGGTTCAACCTCCATGGGCACCATCTATTGATTGGTTCAACCTGCCATCTATTGATTGGTTCAACCTCCATGGGCACCATCTATTGATTGGTTCAACCTGCCATCTATTGATTGGTTCAACCTCCATGGGCACCATCTATTGATTGGTTCAACTTGCCATCTATTGATTGGTTCAACCTCCATGGGCACCATCTATTGATTGGTTCAACCTCCATGGGCACCATCTATTGATTGGTTCAACCTCCATGGGCACCATCTATTGATTGGTTCAACCTCCATGGGCACTATCTATTGATTGGTTCGACCTCCATGGGCACCATCTATTGATTGGTTCAACCCCCATGGGCACCATCTATTGATTGGTTCGACCTCCATGGGCACCATCTATTGATTGGTTCAACCCCCATGGGCACCATCTATTGATTGGTTCGACCTCCATGGGCACCATCTATTGATTGGTTCGACCTCCATGGGCACCATCTATTGATTGGTTCAACCCCCATGGGCACCATCTATTGATTGGTTCAACCTCCGTAGGCACCATCTATTGATTGGTTCGACCTCCATGGGCACCATCTATTGATTGGTTCAACCTCCGTAGGCACCATCTATTGATTGGTTCAACCTCCATGGGCACCATCTATTGATTGGTTCAACCTCCGTAGGCACCATCTATTGATTGGTTCAACCCCCATGGGCACCATCTATTGATTGGTTCAACCTCCATGAGCACCATCTATTGATGGGGTGTGCATTTGATAGCAAATAAGTAACTTTTTGGGTGAACTACTCCTTTAATCCCCCCCTCCCAGCATCCTTCTCTCTGAGAGTCAAATGTATCCCCTCCCGTTCCTCTCCTTTAATCAGGAGTACCGGCCAGGATCAGTGGCTCTTTTATCCCTTCACTTCCCTTCTGTCCTCCTCCACATCACTCCCTGCTGCTGTTCACACAGGAGGGAGGTGACCTTGTGTTTGAAGCTATCGGGGAGTAAAGAGAGGCTTTTAAAGGGATATTCTGATGCGCTCTGTGTTCACTCTCTGCTCTTTTATCAGACAAGACGCCCTGAAGGAGCAGCAGACAGTAACCATCTGTATGGATGAGGAAGCGACTCCACGCAACACAGCAGTCAAACCGTGTGTGTGTGTGTGTGTGTGTGTGTGTGTGTGGGGGGGTGTCTGGGTCTTTGTCGGGGTGTCACCTTGTATCCCTGGATCAGTCCATTCTGGGTTTCCAGCGGAGGGGTGTCCCAGGTCAGCTCCAGAGTGGTTGGACCCACGGCTGACACTTTGATGGACTGGGGGGCCAATGATGGAGCTGGGAGAGGAGAGTGGAGGGGAGGGGAGAGGAGAGGAGAGGAGAGGAGAGGAGAGGAGAGGAGAGGAGAGGAGAGGAGAGGAGAGGAGAGGAGAGGAGAGGAGAGGAGAGGAGAGGAGAGGAGAGGAGAGGAGAGGAGAGGAGAGGAGAGGAGAGGAGAGGAGAGGAGAGGAGAGGAGAGGAGAGGAGAGGAGAGGAGAGGAGAGGAGAGGAGAGGAGAGGAGAGAATGTTTAAACCATGTGGAGAACAGAATGCTGGAATGTTTCTTTTCTGCACGTACGCACGCGCACGCACACGAAAACATTTTCTGAACATATACAGTACACTTGTATATGAGAGGTTGAAACAAGGTAGGCCTATTGCATCAGTCTGTGTGTGTGTGTGTGTGTGTGGGGGGGGGGGGGGTTATTTGCACAGTCTGTCTAATGGATTCTGGGCTTGACTCTTCGGTGAAAGTTAAACAAGGTTGGGCCATCACTACAAAATGGATGACCTCATGAATGAGCGTGCACACACACACACGCACGCACGCACGCGCACACACACACACACACACACACACGCACACACGCACACACACACACACACACACACACACACACACACACACACACACACACACACACACACACACACACACACACACACACACACACACACACACACACACACACAATGCCACTCATCCTTTCAAGGCCAGTGTCACTGTGGGAGGCAAGGAGAGAAAGACAATAGGCAAGGGGGGACAGAGAGAGAGAGAGAGAGAGAGAGAGAGAGAGAGACACCGCCCTGTGTCCATCCTTTGTTCCATCTCAAAGGTCATAGAGAGACTAGTGTATGAACAGATACATTCATATCTGCTTCTTTTTGAATTCCAGTCAGGCTTCAGAAGATCTCACTCCACTGACACATGTCTGTTATACTTGACAGATAACATCAGACGTGAGGTGGACTCAGGCAAGTACTGCGGCATGGTCATGCTGGACCTTTAAAAGGCGTTTGACACTGTGAACCACTCCATACTGCTGAACAAGCTGAAGGCAATCGGTTTTGATGGCCCATCGTTAAACTGGGTGAGATCTTACCTTGAGGGAAGGAAACAGGTGGTCGATGTGAATGGTACCCTGTCTACCTCCCTCCCAGTAGAGTGTGGGGTCCCCCAAGGGAGCATCCTAGGACCTCTACTGTTTCTAATTTATGTAAACGACATGAACTCGGCATGTAAATGCAATCTGTTCTTGTTCGCAGACGACTCAGCTCTCCTGGTCTCGGACAAAGTTAAGTCGCAGGTCGAGAGAGTACTCAGCACAGAGCTCGGTTGCATCTGTCTTTGGCTCTCCGACAACAAATTGTCACTGCACCTTGGGAAAACTGAGTCTATTCTGTTTGGTTCAAGTCATAACCTCAACAAGTCCCCGGGCTTCACAGTTAGAGTGGGTGACAGTGTGGTCACAAATAGGGAAGAGGTCACTTACTTGGGTTTTATACTAGATAACAAACTCACGGGTGAAAAAATGGCAATGAAAGTGATCTCAAAGGTCAACCAGAGAACTCGTTTCTTGGGCAGGATATCCCCTTATGTCAACAGCAGTGCTATGAGGACCTTGGCCGGTGCCCTCATCCAGTGCCACTTTGACTATGCGTGTACTTCATGGTACAGAGGTATCTCCAAGCTTTTGAAAACAAAGCTGCAGACCTCCCAAAACAAGCTTGTGAGGTTACTACTAAAATTGAACCCCAGGTCTCATCTTACCTCTGCCCACTTTAGTAGCCTGGGATGGCTAAGGGTGGAGGAGAGAGTATCTCAGCTCTCATTGTGTCTGGTCTTCAAGATCCTAGGTGCCTCTGTTCCAGAGTACCTGCTGGGCTACCTGCCCAGAGTGAGGGATGCTCACAGGTACTCAACCAGAGGAAGTCCTTATGATCTAGTTCCACCCAGTTTCAGGACACTCATGGGAAAAAATGCTTTTTTCTACGCAGCCACTACTCTGTGGAATGCACTCCCTCCAGCACTGAAATCCCTAAATTCTATTGCAATATTTAGGAAAGACCTGAAATCATGGCTCCATCTACACACTCACTGGTCATAGTTAGCTTCCGACCCTGGATAGCCCATCTCCCATGCTCAGGACTATTCTCTCAGGGTACCTCTTGTCCTATGTATATAGCTCCCAGCCTTATATATAAGGATTATGTTCCATGGTTGTTTTGTCTGTACAGTATGTATGTGTATAGTGTATAGTACAAAGTGGACCACAATGGAAACAAGCGAAGGCTTTTTTGTGTCTAAGTCCATTTGGCGTTTTTTTAAATGATGTCATTTTCTGTAATTTTCTTAAACTGCCAATAAAGTATTCTATCTATCTATCTAGAGAGACAGACAGACAGACAGACAGACAGACAGACAGACAGACAGACAGACAGACAGACAGACAGACAGAGATAAAAGACACAGACTGAATGATCAGATGAAAGGGTTGCGTAAACAGTATAGAGGACAGTGCAGAGAGATCTCTCTGTCCCAAGGTGACTGATGTAATCGGAGCAATAATCTGTAAAGGTTCGGTTTTAAACCAACTCTTTCTATCTCTCTCAGCCTCCCGAGGACACTTCAAACTAAAATATGAAATTGGGAATGTACGACCGCTGGGCGCTGTGGGTGACCTGCAATATCAGGAGCCATTCTATAAAGACTCAGACTCCACCTACCTGCCTCTCCAACGGACACTTCAACGGGGGCCGAGGGCGGGCTCTCACCCACGATGTTGTAGCTGGACATTACAATCTGGTAGCGCTTGAATCTCTTCAGCTCTGAGTGAGTTCACACACATGCACACACACACACACACACACACACACACACACACACACGCACGCGCACATTTTAACAATGTATTCATGTCCACACAAAGGACATACCTGTACAGTACAAGGACACAAATATTAAAGGTACAGTTCAGGGTAAAAGCATGTTCACTAAAAGCATGCCACATGTCTTCATCATGACACAATAAGCAAAGGGTCACTCAGTACTCTACTAAATGGTGCATTTATATAGCGCCTTTATCCAAGGCGCTTTACAGAGATTGTGCATTACATTCACCCATTCACACACACACACATTCATACACCGATGGCAGCAGAAACCATGCAAGGCACCAACCAGCACATCGGGAGCAACTAGGGGTTCAGTGTCTTGCTCAAGGACACTTCGACACTGACTCTGGGGGGGGGGGGGGGGGTTTCGAACAGGCAACCTTACGGTTACCATCCACCGCCGCCCCCTATACTACGACTATAAGTAACAGCGTCTCCGCCATATGTGGCGACTGCCAATTATAGCAGAGCAGTACTTTGCCAGACTTTTTTTTTGCCTCCCTTTTCGTCATCTAACGAAACCCTCTAACAACCAGTCTGTGGGTGCTTGTCCTTGGCTGCCAAATATAAAAACAAATAGTCTGCAGTTAAAAGCTCTGAGATGGTTGGTATGTAATGACCTTGGTCATAAAAAGCTTCCTCTAGGCTGTGGTCAAAGGTACAGGCTATCTCTAATCTCTGGACTCTATCAACCCCAACAACATCTGGTGTGTTAGCTGTCAACGATGTCTGGGTTATAACAGAGAGGAATCACGCAAGCGCACGCATGCACACGAACGAACGCACGCAGACAGACAGACAGACAGACAGACAGACAGACAGACAGACAGACAGACAGACAGACAGACAGACAGACAGACAGACAGACAGACAGACAGACAGACAGACAGACGACAGACAGACGACAGACAGACAGACAGACACACACACACACACACACAGACACACACACACATTTTACCACTTTTATTAAGCTTCACATACTGTGTCTAATGTGACTTTCTACCAAAGTATATGCGCTCATTAACAATTTACAACATCTGGTCCACTTGCTGTGATACAGGAAAACACTTCACATTCAATGTTGAACTGTTTGAACACAGATGGCTAAAAGTAGTTTCGCACACGGGCGAGTGTGTGTGCACATTTAGAGGATATCCGCCATCTTGCCCACGCGAATTACACACACACACACACACACACACACACACACACACACACACACACACACACACACACACACACACACACACACACACCCCCAAATGGCAAACGACGTTAAGTCCATTTAACACTCGGTGCAGCGTTGGCTTCAGTAAACAGACAATGAGCGACCCTGCCAAGTATAGAGCCATTATCACCGTGTGTGCATATTAAACATGGAATCATTAACATTCTTCAACCTCGTGGTCCTTCGTTTGGCTTTGGCCTATAACAGTTCCATCATAAAGCACTCACGTGTCAACTCAAACTCTGTCAGCGAGGCGCTGCTCGCCGTCTTGAAGGTGCTCTCGGCTGCAGGAGAGAGAGAGAGAGAGACACAGGTGCAACGGGAGAGAGAATCAATAAATCAATTAGGTTTAACAGTGGATGTCACCATTATCATGCCGTTCAATCAAGAGACTCCGTCTGATGACGGAAGGAAATCACTTTTAAAATTGTTTCATGTTTGAATAGGTTTATCTGGCTCAGTGGAGCTTGGATGCGACCCATTGAAAAGCAATGATGAAGTCAATTATCCCATTTTGGGGCGGGAACCCCTTTTGGTGTTATAGCATTATGTTATGCTTTAGCTATTGAAAAATAGCAGATCTACAAGCTCATAGCGCGCCACCGAGTGGCGCGCTACGAGCTTGTAGGTCTGCTATTTTTTGAAAAATCAAAGAACGACTGACATAGAAACATAGATTTTTCTGAAAACTGTCAGGATGTAGAAGACATCTTTAGAATCTGATCTCAGGTCAGAATGGGTTATAGTAGCACACGTACGGTACGGTACACTCCGTGCAGGACAGGTCAGTGTGACAGCGCCGCACACACCGGTCTGATACAGTTACTGTTACAGTCACAGATCAGGCCTCGCTGGAACAGCTGGGGGGCTTCAGTGCCTTGCTCAAGGGTGTGCATCACAGGTGGTTGTTGAGGGAGCACGCACACACGCACACACACACACGCACACACGCGCACACGCGCGACTCGACTCCCTCACCTGTGGCGACGGCGCTCGTGGTGGTGTTGTTCATGGTTGCCATGGCGTCTGTCGCCGTGGCGTTCAGCGGGAGCTCTCGGTAGTAGATGCGGTACCCCGCCAGCACACCGTTAACACTGTCATCACTGGGCCGCTGCATGGTGCACGCACACACAAACACGCACGCACGCACATGTACGCACACGCACACAGAAAGAGAACATTAAAATGGTGAGTCTGTTCCAGCAGCTCGCTGTCTGTCTGCCAGGATCTCCTGCTGTGTGTGTGTGTGTGTGTGTGTGTGTGTGTCCATTACCATTGTGTCTGTGTGTTGCTGTGGTGACTGACAGGCCATTGACAGCCTGGCGGAACATCACTGTAGCATGCGCGCACACGCACACACACACACCCACACCCACACCCACACCCACACCCACACCCACACCCACACACACGCACACGCACAGTCGCACACGCACACGCTCGCGCGGCCAGTGTATAAATAGCTGCGCTCGGGGACAGGCGGTCAAAGTAAAACCTGCGGGCAGCGCTACGCCCAGCTGCACCGTCCTGCAATAGGAGATTAGAATAAGATCCAGAGCACCTGGAGCATGTGTGGTCAAATAGAACTACACCTCATTTAAGCCGTTTAGGCCTGACGTCAAAATAAAATAAAATAAATCGCTCTGAAATAATATATATTCAAAGATTTGTGCCGCATTTCTACGATTTTTAAAAAATAGCAGACCCACAAGCTCGCTATGAGCTTGTAGATCTGCTATTTTTCAATAGCTAAATTATAACGTAATGCTTAGTTAAAACACCAAAAGCGGTTCCGCGCCCATAATGGGTTAAGATACCATCAAAGACAAGACTTCTTACAAGCCAAACCTCTCTGGTATTACATCATTATTAGCTTGAGCTGTTGGAAATAACCGGGCTGTATGCACTTCACTCCAGATTCATTTATTTTTAATGACTGCATGAATTAGAATACAGATAAAACTGGGACTGCGCCGGGAGTTCATTTTACAAACGAGAATCGATTTGTTGAACTGAGAATCGTTTCGAAAAACAGAACCGTGACAGCCCTGTCTAATGGAACGGTTCCACGGCTCTCTGAGGAGAGAGTTCAGCACCCTGGACAGCGCCGGATGAAAGCACACAGGCACGCACGCACGCACACACACACACACACTGAACACTTCAGCTTGTGTTTGCATGGACGGTCACGTAACCCCAGACTGGGAACAATCTCTCCGACATCGTAACTTTTCCCTTCATAAACGTGTGTGTGTGTGTGTGTGTGTGTGTGTGTGTGTGTGTGTGTGTGTGTGTGTGTGTGTGTGTGTGTGTGTACGTGCACGTGTGTGTGTACCTTCCACTGCACCAGGACTGAGGTGGTGGTTGACGGTTTTACTGCCAGGATCACTGGAGGCTCCTCTGGAACTGGACGGAGAAATCATTCACTTTCAGTTATAGTTACATTACATCTCTGTGTAGCACTCAAAAATCACACGACACTTGAAGCAGGCTTTATTGACATTCCTGCCCCACGCCATATCTCTCTCTCTCTCTCTCTCTCTCTCTCTCTCTCTCTCTCTCTCTCTCTCTCTCACCATCCTGTAGAGTTGTGACTGCGTCCGTCTCTTTGCTGAGGGCACTGTCTCCTATATCGTTGGTGGCCAGCATTCGCAGTTTGTACGACGTGAAGGGCTTTAGTCTGTGGAAACACACGCGCGCGCGCACACACACACACACACACACACACACACACACACACACACACACACACACACACACACACACACACACACACACACACACACACACACACACACACACACACACACACACACACACACATGCGCGCTCACACACACACACACACACACACACACGTGCACAAGTGTTTCAGTGAAAACAATGGGGCATTAGTGGATACTTCAGCTCAATGATCAGACTGTAAAGGCACAGAGTGTAATTTTGTCCTCTCTCTCCTCCACAGCCATACTGCTGCCTTCAGTGGCCTTGTGGAAGAACAAGTGGGGAGCCTTAGAAAGAAAAAGAAACACTTAATGTGCCACGTTCATAAATACGCTGCTGCTGTGTGTAGAACCGCTATAGTATACCATGGCCACCTTATCTGCATTTCTCCTCTGAACAAGGTGAACAAGGTATTACTGAACAAGACGTAAACATCGGTGAGATGCTCATCAGTATAAGGTACTCGTCTCCAGAGCAACTTAAGAGTCCAAGTGCCAGCCGCCATTACTTGCTGTGTGTTTCCTTTAATGCATGCTAATAGTCAACAAGTATAGCTTTGTGCCACGGGCAGTTTGCTCCAATTGAAACATTGTTGAGTGGTTAATGTTATAAGGTTATACAAAGTTATTTAAAATAACGAGAGGCTTCCAGCTGCATCTCGGTATGTATGTATATTATATATATAGTACTGTATATCTTATCTCGGGTACAATGTGTAAATATGTTGGTTTTTTTTTGGACATTTAGTTGTACAGTTTTGTAGAAAAGTTTTGTCTAATAGGGGAAGCACTTTATATACTTATAAGTTTACAGTTTGTGGTAAAAGCTCAAACTTTCCTTTTTTCCATGCCCATGCACAAAACATTTTTTACCCACTTCTTTTTACTTGTAAAAGTGTGATGTGATTGTGATTAAAATACACCTATAATGAGGTCTTCCTGGAGACCCCAGGCTGTTACCCCCCGCTCTCCTCTCCCCTCCCCCGACGTCACTGATCTAGACGTTAGTGTCTGGCAGACAGGAGATGGAAACTCAACGTGTATAATAACGAGAGGACAGGACAGGAAGTGTCCCCTGTGGGATTGTGGGTATCGTAGTATAGGGAATAGGACATCAAAGGTACACCAGGCTCAGGAGTGGAGCTCGACAACCAGTAGCACTGTGAGAGCGTCAGGGAGGATGTAGGCCACGTGCGTGCGCTTGTGCGTGCACAGTGTACACGGATGTCAGCCTGGGGGGTTTGATGTTTTGGTGCCAACAACATCTTGGTGGAAAACAACAGTTAAGGATATATATATATATATCAATAAGGCTTTCTCTCTGTGTGTGCGTGCATGCGTGTGTGTGCGACGGAGCAACAGGCTCCATATATATGCTCCCCATACGGTGCTTTTAAACGGGCTCACAACAGCATGAGAACAATAAGGACATCATGGCGCCGCTCGGCTGTCAAGGCAGATCCACTCTGCCTGCAGGCGGAGGAGGGTGTTTGAATTCTCATCATCTCAAAACAGGCCCCCGGCTGGTTTTGCAGAAACCAAAAAGCGCCATCACCGCCGCCACAAAGCAACGGGAGCGCGTCTCCCGTGTCGCATGTGTAAACACGCGCGACACCAGTGCACATATACGGTATACTGTACGTGTGCATGGGCGCACCTGATGAGTCGTGAACTGATGAAACCTGCAGTATTTACAGTATAGTGTATATCTGTGTGTCAGGCAGAGTAGTCCCACCACCTGCTGGGGTGACATATACTTCTGAGACGAAGGGGAAAAGTTCCCCTCCAAAATTAATAAATAAGTATCTGTCTGCTACTGTATATGCTACAGCATGTTCTGTAGGCTTTTGAGCTTTGAGTTCCTCCTCTCCTCTCCTCTCCTCTCCTCTCCTCTCCTCTCCTCTCCTCTCCTCTCCTCTCCTCTCCTCTCCTCTCCTCTCCTCTCCTCTCCTCTCCTCTCCTCTCCTCTCCTCTCCATAAAGTGTGGATAAACACAACCACTATATACTCCTTAAAACCAATTAGGCTTCCAGTTGTCATCATGACCCAATTATTTCTAGTTGTATGGGCTTCTGTAAGAAAACCCTTGATGTCACAAATCTGTGATAAGTGCGGGATGGATTAATGGCTGCTAAATATGAAAATAACACCCATGTAAACCAAGGCCAAAAACTCCTGTGCACCTTGTTTACATCACAGCCAACAATGGCTCTAGTATGGGTGTACGTATGTTTTCTCTCTCCTCTCCTCTCCTCTCCTCTCCTCTCCTCTCCTCTCCTCTCCTCTCCTCTCCTCTCCTCTCCTCTCCTCTCCTCTCCTCTCCTCTCCTCTCCTCTCCTCTCCTCTCCTCTCCTCTCCTCTCCTGTGTCCGTGCGTGCGTGCGTACCTCTCCACGGTCCAGGCGGTGGCGTTGTGAGGTACGTCGGCGGTGTTGGTGCTCCAGTCCTCGTCGGGAAGCTCTCTGGTCTGCAGGGTGAAGTACCTCAAGGGGGAGGAGCCCGCGCTGCCAGTCACCCAGTGGAGGCGGAGCCTGCGAGACTCCACCCCCTCCTGTGGGATGGACAACTTCCGGGGAGGCTGGGGACGCTCTGCATGAGGAGAGAGAGAGAGAGAGAGAGAGAGAGAGAGTGTGAGAGAGAGAGAGAGTGTGTGTGTGTGTGTGTGTGTGTGTGTGTGTGTGTGTGTGTGTGTGCGTGCGTGTGTGCGTGCGTGTGTGCGTGCGTGTGCAGGGGGGCAGAAGGGGAAGACAGACGCAAACATGAAAGAAAATGACATAATTTAGACCAGCTTGGGGCAAGCTAAACACTACGTTTGCAATAAACAACTGCAGTTAAAATAGCATGCAACTCCTTTGAACACTGTTTCAGAGACATTACAAATTATTATTGATATTAATCTATGAATGTGTAAAGCCACGCCCCTTTCCCCTGCATGGTGGGCTAATGAAATGAAGGGAAGGTTTGTAAGGAAATGCCTATATACATTCCACAGGGTGTTCATATAGAGCAGCTGCTTTAGCAAGCAAGCTGGTAAAGCTTCTCTCTCTGGTGTGACCTGAGGGGCGCCTGGTATAATGTTGAAATTAAGCATCCCTTAGACTTTTAGTGTGGCAGAGTCACTTTCATTCATTGCAGATTCACTGCTGCCACGTTACGAGACATGAATGTAGTGTGTTATTGTATACATGAAAAAATACATGTTCAACTCTTCATTTCCATTCCCAGCCATTCAGTTGCAAAAAGCAAAAAATTAAAAATAAAAAAATAATTGGAGACCCCCCCAAAATAATTTGGAGTTTTGTCTATGAACTAGTTTTGCAGCTTGAATAACGTCAGAACACTTTGATTTGATTCCTTTTACACCGTACAGACGTGCCATTTGAGAACGTCATGTCCTGCCATTGGCAAGACAGTGGATTTTCAGAACATTGCCAGTGAGAAAGGAGGTGTTGTTCTGTACTGTAGGCCTAAATGCTATTCAGATTGTTTTACAATGAAAGGAAGTGTTGAAAAGGGACACTTATTTTCAGTAACAAAAGAGAAGAACTAGCGAGGCTGAACAGTGAAAAGAACCTTGGGAAAACAAGTATTTCCAGGAGATTATTTTGATTGCTAAGCAAACATTAAAAAGCCCATAGACTTGACAGCCATATGACGTCATTTCAAAAGCCAGACGTTGGAGGGCCTATAGCGTCCGTCCAAAGAGATGGGCTCATGTCAACTCTCCACTGTGGACTGTGGAGCGTGCTTAAAGGCTCTGTTTGAGTATTTACTTCAATGGGCAATGGTTCACAGTGACTGATTGGTGTTAAATGGCAGTAGAGAGAATAAACCTGCTCTGCAGCCTACAGGCTAACCATCCCCAAGACTGTGTGAGCGCAGACCGCCCCGAGGACAGTATTCATCCGTCCGTGTGTGTGTGAGTGTGTGTGTGTGTGTGTGTGTGTGTGTGTGTGTGTGTGTGCGTGCGTGTGTGTGTGTCTGTGCGTGCGTGCGTGCGAGAGAGAGAGAGAGCATGTGCGCGTGAGAGAGAGAGAGATAGTGTGCTTGCTTATTGATATGGAAATGAATACATGCCCAGAGGAATGATAATTAATTATCCATTCTCTCTCTCGGCATGACATGGGCTTTCTATATGCATGTTCTCATGTGTGTTCTCTGTAATCCATACATTTGTTAAGATCAAGCATCTCATGTAACCACAGCAGAATCAAAGCGTGGATCATCACATGAGACGTGTGTGTGTGTGTGTGTGTGTGTGTGTGTGTGTGTGCGTGCGTGTGCGTGTGCGTGTGTGTGCGTGCGTGTGTCTCTTTGCGCTTGTGGAAGTTAGTCTGGGCACGTGCGCACGCAAACGCAGATGATAGACAGTGAGAGGGCGAGAGAGAGAGAGAAAGGACTAATTGTTTAATTCCAGGGGCGTCAGGTTATCGACCGTTCCCAGAAATAAAAGCATTATTGATTCCCTCTGACGTTTAATTAATCTGCACTTATGTGCTCGAAATACGTCCTTGCGAGCGCACACACACACACACACACACACACACACACACACACACACACACACACGCACACACACGCACACACACACACACACACACACAAGACACACCGTCATTCATCTCATCACAAGTCATTTTACACCACAGTATCGGTCTGCTCCCCTCTCTATGTTTCCATGGTATGTATTAGTACAGTATATACTGTACAGTAGCACCTTTTATCCAAAGTGCTTTATACGGCGTCCATTACTGTATATTCGCCTCACACACTGCTGGGTGCACACAAGGCTGCTAGACGGGAGCATTTAGGTCTCGCTCAAGGACACATCAGTGCTCTCTCCTTACCCCCCTCCTCTCTTCATCATCACTACTCCTACTGCTCTCTCTCTCTCGCTGCAACTCCCAAATGTATTATGTATTTATTATTTCATATTCATTTCCAAAACTGTTTGTACAAACTTAGCAGAAGTATAGCAGATATACAAGCTCGAAGCACGTGGCTTCATGTGCGGCGCCATAGTATTATCAACTGACAATACTTATATCCACCTTTTATATTGACGGCTTTATTGAACAATTTCCAGCGGAAATTGACAATAAAATGGCGACCAAATTAGGGCAGGAAATGTCAAACATAACGATTATGAATATAGGAACCTGCTTGTTTAAAGCAGGGATCTTATATTCTGACAAGTCCACTTCAATGGAAGTTCAACAGCAGTGTCAACACTATAGCTGACGACCAGTGGACATATTTTCATCCAGCGTAGGAAAAACAAAATGACGTCATGTGAGCAGTAATGATGACGGGAACCTTGAGCGGAGCTTCACCAGATGATGTGTGTTATTTCAAAGTGAAATATGGCTGCGCGCGCGTGCGTGTGTGTGTGTGTGTGTGTGTGTGTGTGTGTGTGTGTGTGTGTGTGTGTGTGTGTGTGTGTGTGTGTGTGCCGTTTGTGCGTGCGTGCGCGTTACATGCTCGCTCACAGACATCGAGTGGGGGGGATTGTCACTCTAGGGGATTGTGTCCAAAAGCAGTAAGATTGGGTGTTACATCAAAGTAAGTTTTCTCAGTAAGCATTTTTTTCACCATGGCGAAAGGGATACTGTAGTATATCAAATCCTATATCGGGGGGTGTGTGTGTGTGTGTGTGTGTGTGTAGTCTAGAGGAACAATGCACGGCCTTCTGGGACAGCGAGAGGGCTTTTAGAGTCTGACTTAACACCAGGCAACTTGCTTGAGAGGCGCTTCGCCTCGCATCCGTTCTCCTGAGTCAGGAGAACGGATACGCCTGGTTAAGTTATTGAGCGGTGTGTTTTTTTAAGAACCTTATACGACAGTGAGCCGAGGACGGTGGAAAGCCAGCTAGGCGTCGGTCGTGCTGCTGAAAGAGCGACGCGCGGATCCTAAGAAAGTTTTCCTCTCCAACAAACCAAACCCCTGAAGGTTCAGAGAGTCCATCTTCTTCCGCTGCATAATAATTGCTTCGAGATGCAATTATGTTTGGTGTACGAGACATAATTCAGACCTGGCGCGACCCGGGAGCACCACAGATGACTGAGCAGGAATAGGGCTCATTTTCCGGTGGCAACACAGAAGATCAAACGCGATCCAGATCATTTTAACCCATTCTGACGTGAGATCAGATTCTAAAAATGACAGTTATCTGAAGAAGCTATGTTTCTATGTCAGTCGTTCTTCGATTTTTCAAAAATACAGACCTACAAGCTCGTAGCGCGCCACTCGGTGGCGCGCTATGAGCTTGTAGATCTGCTATTTTTCAATAGCTAAAGCATAACAATGCTTACACCAAAAGGGGTTCCCGTCCGAAATGGGTTAAATGAAAAAATTTGCCACATTGATATTGCAAAATAAATGTCACAGCTCGAGCATTGATCAGTGACCCGCTCGCATCACCACCCTGGAATAATGATAGCCTGCAACCAGCTCAACCCAGGCGAACTTTCCTGACACCTCTCCACTTTTCTCTTCATGAAGTAGAACAGAGTTTTATAATGACAGGGCTAGTTGGTAACATGGAGTCACATTATGAAAGCCACAAGACTTCTTGTGGCTTTGTGAAACATTTACATCATCTTTTTTTTTTTTTTTTTTTTTTTTTTTACATCTGCTTGGATAATAAGACAGTGCCTGAGTCCTGGAAAGGAGCAATGACGCCTGTATGTCGCAATGACGCCTGCAATATCGGTATCACCCCCCAAAGAAAGACAATAATTATACCCGATAATCCATCACCATGGAGAGGCATTTCTCTCAATCCTACCCACCATCTACTCAGTGTTCATAAAATGTATCCTGTCCTGTGTGTCCTGGAAGACAGACATCAACAGACAAGGGGTAAATTAATGGATTTTGTCTCAAAATCGGGATAGGGTTTTTTTTTTTCAAACTGATATTTTCTTGCTAATTATATTCTGTCTTCCTGGACTTTCGTGATGCTTTTGGTACTCTGACCCATACTTTAACGATGAATGCCTTATTGCGTACACACAATATTGTGTGCAATACATCATACAGTCAGTCATCTGATGAAAACAACTCACAGAGCGAATACCTCTCCAAACAAGACACGCAGTGCCATCAATGAGTGGAGGCCTGACGTCGAAAGAAATAAAAAAGTCTTCAGAAATAATATCTATTCAAAGATTTGTGCCTCATTTTCACGGTCTTTCAAAAATAGCAGACCTATACAAGCTCGTAGCGCGCCACTCGGTGAGCTTGTATAGAACAGAGGCGTTTCTGGACTGGTCAGGTCCACAGGTAAAACACTCATGTATAAATCTAATCTATGGCTGACAAAGGGGGGGAAAGTGTGGTACAGTATTCTGAATACATAAAATGATTTATTAGGGTGTCTCCAATCATATACAACCTGTTCTGCTGCAGGCCGTCCCCCCCCTGTCTGACACCATTACCCACCCGAAAGGAGGTGGATAATGTGCTCCCCCATTTGACCTGCATTTTCTGGTTAGCATACCAGTAGACCAGAATGCGTATTCAGCAGCTATAGGCACACCCCTAAGCTTAAGCTTATTAAAAAGCTTGTAATGATGTTGTAAACGATCAAAAGCTCTGGATGCATCAATGAATCCAACAAGCATAGTAGAGCCCTGCCTTCTATATGTAATTTTCCACTGCTTCTTTCAGAGCATAAATGCATAAATCCGTACGATGCTTGGGCTTAAAGCCAAACTGATTGTCAGTGGTGGTTATATATACACTTAACCCATTTAGGCCTGACGTCAACATTTTAAAAATGTCTTTTTGAAATGTGTTTCTTTTTCTGAAAAACCTCATGTTTCTATATCAGTGGTTCTCAATATTTTATGTCAAGGACTCCTAAAATGATATAATATGCCGCCGACCTGAAAATCTGAAAATATGTTGTTCCAGGGACCTCCAGAAAGCAAAGATTTTAGTTAAAAACTGAAACTCTGAAAGAATATATTCAAAGATTTGAGGCACATTTTCACGATAATTTTTTTTTAGCAGACCTACAAGTTCATAGCGCGGCACTCGGTGCTGCGCTATGAGCTTGTAGATCTGCTATTTTTCAATAGCTAAAGTATAACATAATGCTCAAACACCAAAAGTGCGTTAAAGCCAAACTGAATGTCAGTGGTGGTTATATATACACTTAATCTGTCAAGGAGTAGTTTTTCTAGGACTTTGGACATTATACTAGCAAGAGCTACGGGTCTGTAGTTATCTTTACTTCCAACACTGGCAATCTGGGGCCGGCCAGCTTTACATGCTCTACAGTGATATTGTCCAGGCTTTTCTATCAGCAAGTTGCCTTATGACATTAGAGACGTTGTGAGTGTTAAAAACAGTGCTTTCTTCTTCTATTTTGCCTACATGGTAAGGCTCACTTTTAACACAATTAAACAGAGCTTCATAATGCTGCTATAAAGGAATCAATATGTGATTCAGTCTTATGCTATACTTACATACTAGAAAAGGGAGGTTTTTGTGTGTGTTCAGAGTGCCTCTCCTAGTAGACTAGTTGTCCCATAATTGCCTCCAAACTTGGCACAAAAATCTGTCACGTCTTGCCTTTGAACCGCTTACTTTTGGTAGTTTCGGTTTTGCAAGGATTAAAGCAAAAAACTAACAAAGACGGAACCTCATTACAGATTTTTTTTTTGTCCCAATCTGTGTATGTGTGAAGCTGTTTGAAGGGAGCCCCAGTGGCCCACACACACACACACACACACACACACACACACACCGGTGTTCTGTTTACTGAACAGGGATGTAAGTTTAGTGGGTCTAAGAGGAGAAAAGAAGAAAACGGAAAATAACACACACTTTTGGGCCTATTGACGATGACCCCCAAAAAGTTCCATATATGATTAAATATGAAAAAAAATTAGTTAACCCATTCTGGGCGGGAACCCCTTTTGGTGCTATTGAAAAATAGCAGATCTACAAGCTCATAGCGCGCCACCGAGTGGCGCGCTACGAGCCTGTAGGTCTGCTATTTTTGAAAAATCGAAGAACGACTGACATAGAAACATAGCTTTTTCAGAAAACTAAAACATTTTTAGGATCTCAGGTCAAAATGGGTTAATTTAAAACTTTGGTTAATAGTTGCAAATGGATAGTGATTTTCTTGTACAGTTAAGCGTTTAAATGTCCCATCCCAAACACACAGTATGTACAGTATGTGCAGGTGCATGTGTATGCTTGCACGTACCTCTCCGCTCCGTGGTGATGACCAGGGCCTCCTGGGACTCTCCCCAGCCCAGGGAGGTGCGAGCGGTCAGCCTGAACAGGTAGGTGTGCTCCGGGGACAGGCCGGTCACCGTGAACTGACGGCCAGTGGAGCCCACCTCCACCGTGGTCCAACGCTGGGGGTCCCCGCTGTCCAGTCTGTAGGAGATCTGGTACCCTGGTGGGTGGGAACGCAGGAGGAGAGAGAAGGTTAACGTTGGGTCTTTGTTTGTGCGTCTGTGTGCACTTCAGCTCTCAGGCTTACTCAATGTCACGCACGCACGCACGCACACACCCACACACACACACCTGCACCTCTATGAAAAACCAATTCCAGGATGTTGCTGGAAGACTTGGAACTGCAGGGCAATCATTTATTGAAATTATTGTTTTTGTGGTGTTGTTGTTGTTATATAATCATCGCTGTATGGAGACCTCAGAATCCCCCTCTCTCTGCATCCACTGTATTACTCAAGTGTACACTTTTTTATACAACGCACGCACGCACGCACACACACACACACACACACACACACACACACACACACACCTGTCCATGTACCCTTGGCTGTGACCTGTGGTGTATATATGACTTGTGTCCGTCCGTGTGTCTCGCGTGCACCCGGCCATGTAATTACACCAACGCCTTCACAGTGCACGCACACACACACGCACGCATTCAAGCACACAGAAACATACAGTATGTATACAACCCACTGATCCCTGACTAGACTTGGCACAGGTCACTGGTCACACGCATGCACGCACACACACACACACACACACACACACACGAGTATGTGATGGAGAATGTATAGAGTAGGTGATCAGTTGACAGTATTAATATGACTGTCAGGATGATAATCTGCTCTAATCTGGTTGTTTTTGTGGTAATCCCATCAGGTAGGTTGATTCTATATTCCAACTATATACCAACACGAAGCTGCCTCATTGTTGGATAACAGCCACACAATCCTTGCACTGTTTAAAACCACCAGGGACAATAATAGCACTGTAGTGTTACGTCATGATCTTATACACCATTGTTTCTCAAAAGTACCACATTTAAATATTTTGAGCCAGGTATACCCCCATGGATGGTAAAACATTTCGAAAATATGACAAATGTTCTCTCTTTTTGTCCTCGTCTGATGCGTCACGTTGTGAGTTTATATTATATGACTATTGGTATAAAATGTCTTCTACATCCTGACAGTTTTCTGGAAAAGCTATGTTTATTATGCTTTACTGAATACGGTAATACTAAATCAAAGTGAGTTTATAGGGAGGCATACTGTATACACACGCTGGCAGGGCGGAGTGTGGATTTGTAGGTACAGCAGGAGGCCGTGTCAAAGCTGTCCTGTTCTCA